>NC_137775.1:105360600-105548100 GCF_963455305.1 Plecotus auritus
TTGTCCCTGGAAACTCTGCAAGTTTTTGTGCCCATACTTTCTGTATGAGAAGGCACCATTTTGGTCAGAGGTAGTCCTGCATCTGCTTCAGGCTTCTTTTTCATATGTCTTCATTCAAGAAGTTTTCACTCCCTAAGTTCTTGTGCAATCATAGGTCACTTTTCTGTGTGTGTGTGTGTTTTTTTTTACTACCTTGTTTTCCACTGGTTCATACTGTTGGAAGCTAGCTATTGTCTTCCCTATCAGAAAAGTGTAAACAAGGAATGCAGAAGGATCATGAACCTTGAGCTCTGGCAAGGGCTAAAGCTATGCACTGATTGTTTAGTCAAGACAATGGTGGCTCAAGCAATTTCCTGGCCAAATAGTCTCAAAGTAAATTTTTACTAATATTTACTGACCTTTAAGATAGTCTTTCTGTTACCAGAATTGCCTGCCTGACTAAGGGCAATATGTGTATCTAAAATTGAATGAAAGCCTGGCAGGGCCTGAGCACCAGTGCAGTCATTGCCCTTGCATTGGACTCTCCACCTGGCCCCCCATTATTATTTCTTGACTTGTCTCATCATTTGACCACGGCCCTTCTCCAGATCCCGAACCCCAAGCGACGTGGGACGTGGACTCTCACATCTGGCACCTCGAATGATGGATGTCTGGAGAAGAAGATTTGCCTGGAGCAGAAAAACAAAGTTTCACCAGCAAGGTGGATAAAAAGAATTCACCGGATAGGTGGGGAAATTCTCAGCGTGCAAAGCCCACAGCCAGCTGCAGAAGTTGAGATCTGTAAGTAGGGTGGGAACGTCTTTTTTTTTTTTAGCCAGGCTAATGGGGCAGAATTTGTCAAAAGGGGAGAAGCTTTATTGTAGACTTTTGGTTTGCATGCTTAAGGATAAAGGAATTAAAGTGTCAGAAGGTATTCTCTTACAGTTTTTGCATGTTATTATAGAACATAATCTCTGGTTTCCTGAAGAAGGTACATTAGATGTTGAATGTTGGGAAAGAGTTAGTCATAACTTGAAAAAACCTCAGCAGCAGGGGAAAAATTTGCCTCCAAATTGTTTCTCCTTGTGGAACATGGTATTGCATTTGCTAGAGCCTTTTAGAGAAACAAAAGAGGATAAACCCCCTCCCCTTGCACCTTCTGCTCCTAAAGAGGAGCAAAAAGAAAAATTGGAGGAATGGCCTTCATGGCCCCCTCCACCTCCATGTCCTAATCCTGAAACATTTAATTCACCATTAATAGAATCACCTATGCAAAGAGCAATCCGAGAAGGATTAAAGCACATGAGGGTGGAGGATCAACTTGCTTTTCCTATTATACAAGTAGCTGACCTACAGCTCCTGAATCATATAATAAGACATCATGAAAAATTTGACTTTAAAATGATAAAGTCCTTGCATGTAAGCATAGTCCAGAATGGTCCTATAGCTCTTTTACCAGAGAAATTATGACTAATATTTCTGAAGCATTCTTAGCTCCTTATGATTGGTATTCCCTGGCTCACGCAGCTCTGGATGGAGGAGATTATTTACTATGGAAGGGAGAAATTTTGGAGAAATGTCAGGAGCAAGCCCCTGCAAACTGTGGGCTGAATGCTCAAATAACTTATGAAATGCTGACAGGACTGGGACAATATAATGGCATACAAAATCAGCTAAATTATGTGCAACAGGCATATGAGCAAATTAGACTTTGTGGAAGAGGAGCTTGGTGGGCTTTACCATCAAAAGGGGATCCTGGCTGAAACCGGTTTGGCTCAGTGGATAGAGCGTCAGCCTGCGGACTGAAAGCAGTCCCAGGTTCGATTCCGGTCAAGGGCATGTACCTTGGTTGCGGGCACATCCCCAGTAGGGGGTGTGCAGGAGGCATCTGATCGATGTTTCTCTCTCATCGAAGTTTCTGACTCTCTGTCCCTCTCCCTTCCTCTCTGTAAAAAATCAATAAAATATATTTAAAAATATATATATTTTAAAAAATCACAACATTTAAAAAAAAGGGGGGGGGGGTGGGACCCTAAGGGAGCTTTTAGTAAATGTATGCAGGGGCCTACAGAGTCATTTTCTGACTTTGTGGCTTGCCTCACTCAAGCAGTGAGATGCCAGATTCAACATGAAACAGCAGGAGACATGTTAATTCAGCAATTAGCTTATGAAAATGCCAATGCTGATTGTAAAAAATGCCTGACGCCTCTGAGAAAAAAATAGTACCATTACAGAAATGATTCGAGCATGTCAGAATGTGGGGTCAGGCACTTTTCAAGCAAACTTACTCGCTGCCGCTGTAACAGTGGGGAATAAAAGGTGTTATAATTGTGGAAGAACAGGACATTTTAAAAAGAAAGTAAGCAACCAAGAAGGACACAAGGTGGCGATCTAGGGAAAGGCGTGAGCATTCTGCCTCTCATTTCAATCAACACAGATTAAACCTCTCTGTGTCCTAGAAGTCAGAAGGGAAACCATTGGGTTGGTTAATGTAGATAGAAATTTCATAAAAATGGGCAGCCATTAGATCAAGACATAGGGAATGGCCAACCACAGGGAAACGGCCCCCCAGCCCCGTCATCAATAGGGGAAATTTGCCCTGCAAGGCCCACAGTGGACTCCCTATGAGCCATTCCAGGGAGCCCAGGCCTAGTTCTTAACAGTACTATAGCGGTCACTTTGACCCCCAGTATGGCTCAGCAAGCTATTCCTACAGGAATCTGGGGACCTGTGCCACCAAGAACTTTAGGATTAATCTTAGGAAGAAGTGGAAAAACTCTGAAAGGACTAACTGTTCTGCCTGGAGTCATAGATTCAGACTGTGAGGGAGAAATTAAGGTAATATTAGAATGTAATCATATTATGCAAATTACTTCAGGACAAAGAATTGCTCAGATACTACTTCTACCTTTTATTCAGCAAGGCGAAGCTATAAATAGGAAAAGAGAAACACAAGGATTTGGAAGCTCAGATATCTATTGGATACATGAAATTAGCAAAACCCATCCTATGATTAATTTAAGAATAGAGAGAAAACGATTTAAAGGTTTAGTAGACACTGGAGCGATGTCAGCATTATCAGCAAAGAATTCTGGCCTCTAAATTGGTCCATGGTAGAAGCTATAAGCTCTATCATGGGGGTCAGAGTTCCTGATAATACACAACACAGTGCTGCAGTGTTAAGGTGGCAAGATGAAGGACAGGCAGGATGGTTTCAACCTTACATAGTCTCTGGGATTGCAGTCAACTTATGGGGCCGGGATGTTTTAGAAGGTTTACAAGCTTTTATTATTACTGGCAAATGAAAGCAGTTAATAAATCAGATGGGATATCAGACTGGTCAAAGCTTAGGAAAAAATAATCAGGGAATTAAAGAGCCCATCCAAGCCAAAGGAAACCCAGGAAGACGAGGATTAGGATATCAACCTTTTTTTTAAAAAAAAAATATTTTTTATTGATATTTTACAGAGAGGAAGGGAGAGGGATAGAGAGCCAGAAACACCGACGAGAGAGAAACATCGATCAGCTGCCTCCTGCACACCTCCCACCGGGGATGTGCCCACAACCAAGGCACGTGCCCCTGACCAGAATCGAACCTGGGACCCTTCAGTCCGCAGGCTGACGCTCTATCCACTGAGCCAAACTGGTTTCGGCAGGATATCAACCTTTTGAGGAGTGGTCATTGCTCAATCTCCTCACCCTCATGCAGATCCTATACAATGGAAAGATGATAGACCTATATGGGTGGATCAGTGGCCATTAACCAAGGAGAAATTAGGTCATATTCATGAATTAATACAGGAACAAATAGAAGCTGGCCACATAGAGCCTTCTAATAGTCCTTGGAATACACCCTATATTTACTATACCTAAGGAGGCGGCAGGAAAATGGCAATTGTTACATGATCTTAGAGCGGTTAACACTACTATGCATACCATGGAAGCTTTACAGCCTGGACTCCCAGCGCCTTTGCAAATCCCTCTAGATTGGTCTCTTATAGTAGTAGATCTTAAGGATTGTTTCTTCACCATTCCCTTGGCACCTCAAGATAAACAGAGATTTGCATTTTCAGTGCCAG
Organism: Plecotus auritus; assembly: GCF_963455305.1. Classification (NCBI taxonomy): domain Eukaryota; kingdom Metazoa; phylum Chordata; class Mammalia; order Chiroptera; family Vespertilionidae; genus Plecotus; species Plecotus auritus. The sequence goes on from NC_137775.1 coordinate 105,364,659, forward strand.
CTATTAATAATATAGAACCCATGAAAAGATATCAATGGAAAGTTTTGCCTCAAGGAATGGCCAATGGCCCCACCTAGTGTCAAAAATATGTAGCTCAAGCTGTTCAGCCTTTAAGGCACAAATATTCCCGATGTTACATTATTCATTACGTGGATGACTTGCTCTTAGCAAGTCCATGGGAAGAGCAGACTTTGGCAATGTAAAAATTGCTCCAGAAAAGGTACAGAAAGAAATGCCTTTCAAATATTTGGGAACCATAATTGAAAACCAATGTATTAGGCCTCAAAAGGTGGAAATAAGATTGCCTTAAAACTTTAAATGACTTCCAAAAATTATTAGGGTACATTAATCGTAATGTAAATATCTGTGTTTTCTGATGGTCTCAGGTGACCCTGCTAACGGTTCTCAACCTGTGGGTCGTGACCCACAGGTTGAGAACTGCTGCTATAGAGCCTATGACCATCGGAAAACACAGATATTTACATTATGATTCATTAACAGTAGCAAAATTACAGTTAAGAAGTAGCAACGAAAATAATTTTATGGTTGGGGGTCACCACAACATGAGGAACTATATTAAAGGGTCACGGCATTAGGAAGGTTGAGAACTACTGACTACGGCATCAATCCTCTAAAACTGTGGTTACATATATAGAACTTATGGCTCAGTTGATATCTCAACTTAGAAAGCGCTGCAGGCAGCTTAGAGAAGAACCCCAATGCATTTACCTTCCCCTCACTGGGAAGCAATTAGAAATATTATTTCAAACTGATTTGAATTGGCAAATTGGACTAAGTGGATATTCAGGGGAACTTAGTTGTCACCTATTAAAAGACAAATTACTACAGTTTTTATATTATACCCCCTTATTATACCAAAAAAATACTAGGCAGGAACCTATTCCTGGAGCATTAACTGTTTTTACTGATGGATCATCGAATGGTAGAGCTGCCTATCATACAATGAACTCAGACCAACTCAGACTGATCAGTCATACTTCTGCACAAAGAATTGAATTAAGGCTATTAAGGCTACATTACAGGATTTCCAAGAGCTTCTTAATATTATCTCTGGCTCTTCTTATGCTGTGGGCCTAGTGAATAGAATTGAAACTGCTCTGTTAAAATGGCTCAGTGACCAAAGTTTATTTTTTACTATTTAAACAAGTTCAGCAGATTGTACAACAGAGACAATATCCTTTTTATATCACTCACATCAGAGCTCACAGTGTATTACCTGGCCGGCTAACAAAAGGAAATGCACATGCCGATCAATTGGTTGCTTTATTAAAACAGGCCTCAGAATCTCATCAGCTTTTACATCAGCCTGCCAAAATGTTGTCCAAACAATTCTCGATCACTCAACAGCAGGCAAAACAGATTATCAGAGAATGTCCCACTTGCATGTTACATCTGCCTCAAGGGCCTAATACAGGAATTAACCCTCGAGGATTGATAAGGGAACATATCTGACAAATGGATGTAACACATTATACTCCTTTTGGACACCTTGGGGCATTGCATGTCTCTGTATATACCTTTTCAAAGGGCCTATGGGCTACTGCATCTACAGGGGAAATGGCAAAACAGGTTATTAATCATTGCCTAGCTGCTTTTGCCATTATGGCAATTCCAAAAATTATTAAAACTGACAATGGACCTGCTTACACAAGCTGTCACTTCCAGCAATTTTGTAAAAAGTGAAAAATTCAGCACATTACAGGAATACCATATAATTCGCAGGGACAGGCAATTATAGAACACCAGCATCATAGGCTAAAATTCCAACTTGAAAAACAGAAAAGGGGGAATATGGAGAAATCGCCTGTAGGTAGACTACACTAAGTCTTAAATACTTTAAATTTTTTCACTTGTGATGCCGATGGCACGACACCCATGGAAATAAACTGGTGTCAGAATAAGCCAAAGGAAAATGGTCTGGTTAAAGGGAAAGATCCCGAGTCTGGTTTATGGAAGGGCCCCAACCCCCTGTTAACATTTGGTCAAGGGTACGCTTGTATATTTCCAGAAAATTTCTCGAAGCCCATGTGGATTCCCACAAGAAATATTACATGGATCCGAGGGAGGAACTGGCCAGGTTAATGAGGACCTTGCACCTGGAGCCATGCCTTACAGCTGCAGACAACTGACTGCCCCAGCCCAGATAGCAGCAGCCCCAAGCAACCCACTGAAGATAAGGAGTGGGAAGAGGATGAGACAAATAGCCCAGAGGTCACCTGGGGGATGGTGAAGAAGATGGTCCAGAAAGGTGAGTGAATTTGTGAGGAGACCAGAACCCCAAGAACGCCTGAGAATGTCTTTCTTGCCCTGCTAGCAGTCATCAGCTGTGCGGTAATGCTATCGGGGCAAATGGGGAAGTATTTTGGACTTATGTTCCTGACCCTCCATGGGTAAGACCCCTTATGTGGGCTGATCCCCTGCCTAATGTAGTCACCAATAACACCAAACACTTTGGTCACCCAGGAGGACCACGGGTGGGGCAAGGAAGTATATGGGCAAAGTATAATTACATGGGTGTCGCCACCTAGCTTCCCTTTTGTATGACACAGAACCAAACCACAGCTCCTTTGTGTGTAAAATTAAAAAGAGGCTTCTGGCTAACATGGACACCAAAGGAGGGGGAAGCAAAAGCCCAAATACATCTACTATCACTACTTGCTCTGGGGAGAGGTGCAGAAAATGTAACTTTACTAAGACACGCCCCCCCCCCCCCACTAAGCCGTTATGTAAAAAGTCTTATGAATGGCACCCCACCGAGGAAGAAATTAATTGGCAAGACTGTTATAGTGACCACCCCACCAGTAGCAATCTTAATAACAGTCTTTCCTTTGTGGACTGGAGCCCCTACGGGTTTGCATATAGTAACAATCGCACCCTAAAATGGAAGGGGAACACATCCTATCTATATGTTGAAGCTAATCACTCCATTTCATGGCATGGAGGAGGATTTGTTGGATCTCAATTTCAACATGACAACTGGCCCCTACAAAATACACAATGGAAATTAGCTGCTGCACTTGCACCTATTAAATAGTATAGTTTTAACTATAGCTCAGATAATTCCATTTGTACCTATGGGGAACTCCCAATAAGACAGTATTTGCCACCGCCTGTGTATTTGATCCGTTTGTACTCCTCTCAGGCCCCATCCAGATGCACCTTAATATTACAAGCCAGACTGCACACTATCCCATTGTATTAATTTTACATTCCAAAAGGATTCCCTCATGATTTTAAAACAACCAGCTTTCGCTTAGTTTCCTACTAACCTAACCGAGCCTTGGGAATCTCATCAAACCTACTAACTGTTACATGATCTGGTAAAAATATTAAAAAGACAAAAAAGATTTCCTGGAATGTTAATTGCAGAACTCTTTGCCCTCATAACGTTACTTACTTCTGTGGGCATTGCTGCTTCATCCATGGTACAAACTGTTCAAACTTCTCAGTTTGCACAACCATTTAAGAAAAATGTAACTAAGACCTATCTATACAAAAAAGAATTGATAGCCAGTTGAGATAGAATATCAGCATTAAAGTCTACAGTCTTGTGGATGGGTTATAAAATCCACAGCTTAGAGCAAAGAATATCTTTGTAGTGTCATTATAATATTTCCCCAGATTTGTGTTATACCCCCCCACCCCTGTTCCCTATTGAGAATCAATAAAAAATCACTTTCTTGGTGCTTGGGGTAAAGGTAACACAACCCTTGATATTTTAGAATTACAACAGAATATTGTACAACTATCCCAGGCAAACTTACAAATGAATACCTTAGATGCCTGGCAGCAATTGAAAAAAGACATGAAAGAATTTAATCTCTTCCACTGGATCTCCTTACATTTGCCTCTCAGCATAACCACTATTGCTTGTCTCATTTTTATTCTTATGTTTATTTCTAGTCTGCAGATGTGGAATGAAGAGTCTTAAAAGGACTTGAACCCTTCAGGTGGCATTCACTTTTCAACATTTATTAAGAAAAAGAGAAGGGGGAGATGTTGAAAGCTACCCATTGCCTTCCCTATCAGAAAAGTGTAAACAAGGAACGCAGAAGGCTCGTGAACCTTGAGCTCTGGCAAGGGCCAAAGCTATGCACTGATTGTTTAGTCGAGACAATGGTGGCCCAAGCAATTTCCTGACCAAATAGTCTCAAAGTAAATCTTTACTAATATTTACTGACCTTTAAGATAGTCTGTCTGTTACCAGAATTGCCTGCCTAAGGGCAATATGTATATCTAAAATTGAATAAAAGGCTAGCAGGGCCTGGGTACCAGTGAAGTCCTTGCCCTTGCATTGGACTCTCCGCCTGGCCCCCATTATTTCCACATTATTATTTCTTGTCTTGTCTCATCATTTGCCCACAGCCCTTCTCCAGATCCCAAACCCAGAACCATACAGGACATGGACTCTCACATCATACTGCTTTTTCTCAGCCAGCCTGAGTAGGTCAGTGAATTTCATGATGGTGGGGCACTTTAAGGGGGACCTTTAGTTTACTTTCAACTTTGGGAGGAGGTTCTTGCTCTGATGCCGCTTGATTTTATTCTAAGAATGCTTCCTCTTCTTCTATTTCATACTCTTGGTCTGTTCCCTGACTAGTGGCTTTCCATTGCCTGTCTTTTCTTTGACTTTTCCTCAACAGGAATCCCATTTAACCATGGAAATTGTCCTTTGTCCTCTTGGCCATAGCTCTTGCTTTCTTCTCATGTTTTAGCTCAATTCACTTCTTCTTTCCTCCTTTTTTTCTCTAAGGCTTTTTGTCCGAGCTCCTCCACTTTTCTTCTGAGAAAAGCTTGTATGCTGCTGATTGGACACCTTAACTTTGGGGTCTTTTTTGGGAGGACCCACTGCCACACTATACCTTTTCGGTATGCTGTTGGTTCCTTGTCCTTTAAAAGCTATCATGAGAATTTCCCTGAAATCCATGTTGACCGAACTGGATAAACTGGGCCAGCTCTCGGAGAGGAATGAAAGCGCATCTTACCCAGTGGCCAGCTGCAGCCAAATGAACTGGCTGGCCGCCTCTTTCCTACCTCTACTCAGCATGACCAATTCCGGCGCTGTCCATGGCGGTCTGCCTGCCCCCTTCCTCAAGCAGCCTATATCCTTACAAGTCCAATGCTGCGCTCCCACCTTTGAAACTTTAAATAAAAGTTTTACATCCACAAGATGAATTAGTAGATTGTTCCACATTCATTGACATAATCATTCAGTTGAGAATAAGTTACTTCAGTTTAATTGTTAAATCTCATTTCAGCCTGGCTGATGTGGCTCAGTGGATTGAGTATTCTCTCAGGCACCAAGAGGTTGCTGGTTTGATTCCTGGTCAGGGCACATGCCAGGGTTGTGGGTTCAATCCCCAGAAGGGGGCATGCAGGAGGCTGCCGATTGAAGTGATATCTCTATCTCATCAATGTTTCAGTCTCTCTCTCCCTTTCCCTTCCTCTCTCTCTGAAAATCAGTATTACCATATATTTTTTAAAATCAGAAATGGTGATAGACATGTACTCCCAAAATGTCTGAATACTTGCTTATATGGTGAAGAAACAAAAGTTCATATTGATTTTTTTACTAACTATCATTAATCTTACTCAATATCTTTTTTATTTATTTCAGAGAGGAAGAGAGAGATAACATGCATATAAATACATATCCTTTAAAACAGTACATGAAATATATAATCGAAGAAAATGTACAATGGCAACAAAACATAAGATGCCTAGGAATGATCTTAACAAAAATGTGCACAATGTATATAAATAAAATTTTTAAATGCTACCCAATAACTGACACTTGAACAACTGGACAGTAACATCGTATTCTTGGGTAAAAAAATAAAATAAAGCCATAATGATGTCAATCTCCCAATGTTGATTATAAATTTATTATGATTTGATTAAAATATCAGCAAGATTTTTAAGACCAAAACAAGCTCATTTAAGTTCACATGTTAAAATGAAAAATGTAAAAGAAAATTCTGGCCTGGACAGCATGGTTCAGTGGTTGACCCATGAATAAGGAGGTTACAGTTTGATTCCTGGTTAGGTCACATGTCCTGATTGCAGGCTTGATCTCCCTAGTGGGGAGCATGCAGGAGACAGCTGATCGAGGATTCTCTCTCATCACTGATGTTTCTCTGTCTCCCTCTCCTTTCCTCTCTGAAATTAATAAAAATATTTTTTAAATAAAATTCTGAAAAAAAATGAATGAATAAAAGCTACCCAAACAAATAGAATAATGTATCTACACTAATAAAAGAGTAAGATGCAAATTGACCATACCTTTGTGATGCCCACCAGCCAATTAGGAGTGAGTATGCAAATTAAGAAAGATGGGTTAATTTGCATACGCAGGCACCGAGCAGCCGGGGGCGGGGTGGGACACTTGCATCATTGCCATGGCAATGATGCAGGCATTCTGCACTGCTCCAGCCACTCCGGGCCTCTGGGCAGTATGGGAAGGTGGAAAGGCGGCTCCAGGCCAGAGCAAAAAGGTGGCTCCAGAGCAAAGGCAGTGCTGGCAGCCAGGGTAAGGAAGGCCCATTCTTGCATGAATATTCATGCATCAGGCCTCTAGTTGTGTTATAAAGCTACAGTAATTAAAAAACTTGGATAATGTCCTGTGAATAGATAAACTGATGGAACAGAAAACAAAGTCCAGTAATAGACTCAAATAAATATGGAAATTTGGTAAAATAAAAATATCTCCTTAGGTCAGTGGGAAAATATGCATTATATAATGAAGAGTGTTGGAAAAACTGAATGGGGAAAATATTGAACCAAAAATTAACTCACTTTACTCATAACTAATATAAAAACTGAAAGCTACCGAAAAACCTAAGGGTACAAAGATATCAAAAGTGAAAGAATGGAAAAAAATATATTAAGCAAACATAAACAAAATAAAAAGTATATGATAACACAGGAGACTTGAAGGCAAAAAGCATTACTATAAATAAAGAGCACTTCATATCAATAATTTCATTTTACCAGGAATATCCAAATTCACAAGCACTTCATAACATGAAATCAAAGTACATAGAAGAGAGCTACAAGGGAAACTAGGTACATCTATAATCGTAATAAATTTAACACACCTCTCTCATTCAGAGACAGAGCATACCTCTTTCAGAACGAATAGCCTCACACCAAGACTTCAGTAAGCATGTAAAACACTTCAACAACCTGAGCAGCAAACTGCATTCAACAATCAGGTAACCCACTGTACCCAACAACCTTTCCTGCTGAAAAATAATAAAGGTATTATTCCCAAGTTGCACATGCATACAAGTCTTTGGTTGATCTCTCCCCTTCCTCCCACCTTCCCCTGCCTTCCCTCTGAGGTTGGACGGTCTGTTTGATGCTTCTAAGTCTCTGGATTTATTTTTGTTCATCAGTTTATTTTGTTCATTATATTCCACAAATAAGTGACATGTGATATTTATCTTTCTCTGACTGGCTTATTTCGCTCAGCATAATGCTCTCCAGGCCCATCCATGCTATTGTGAATGGTAAGAGTTCTTTCTTTTTTACAGCTACATAGTATTCCATTTTGTAAATGTACCATAGTTTTCTAATCCACTCATCTGTTGATGGGCTCTTAGGCTGTTTCCAAATCCTAGCTATTGTAAATTGTGCTGTTGTGAACATAGGGGTACATATAATTTTTCTGATTGCTGTTTCTGATTTCTTGGGATATAGTCCTAGAAGTGGGATTACTGGGTCAAATGGGAGTTTCATATTTAAATTTTTTAGGAAATTCCATACTGTTTTTCACAGTGGCTGCACAGTCTGCATTCCCACCAGCAGTGCACGAGGGTTCCTTTTTCTCCACATCCTTGCCAGCATTTGTCACTTGTTGATGATAGGAAAGTTCTTAGTTTTAAAAGTTCTGAAATACACTCCTAAATAGCATTTCATTCAGCACTTAGAGATGCTCCACTATAGCCACCCCCTTGTCCTGCTGACCTGCACTGAGGTGCTACTCCCAAGATGCACACGAGATGGCAGTGGAGGAGCATTTCAATTATTTTTCAAGTGAACCTGCTGGACTATGAAGCAGGTTTCAACTAACTTCAAAGAACTGAAATTATATACAATATGTTTCTTGTTGTCATTGTAGTTAATCCAGAAATCAGGAACTGAAGTACCTAGAAACTCCTTATATTTAAAAGTTGTGAAATCCACTTCTAACCCCCAAAATACATCACAATTCAAGTTAGAAAATAAGTTGAACTAAATGATAATACCACATACCAAAACTTATGAAAAAATGTGCACTCATAAATGCACATATTAGGAATTAAAGTTGAAAATTTACATGTTTTGCATCCATATTAAGAACCTAAAATAGTAAATTATACAGACATAAAACAGAAGAAAGGAAATGTGTGCATGTAGAGATGTCTGAAGGGAGATATACTTAAAATGATAGCAGTTTTCTTAACTCTTGGGGTAGAATTTTGAATTAACTCTATATTTTATTGCTTAAGTAAACTGCACACAGAAAGCCATTTTCATTTTAGGAAAAATGTTCTAGAGGAAAACATGGGATAATCCTAGATAATAAAGAGGTAATATGCAAATTGACCATCACACCCTCACACAAGATGGCCATCCTCATGTGGTCATAAGATGGCTGCCCCATGTGGTCACAAGTTGGCCACGCCCATGTCATCACAAGATGGCCATCTCCATGTAGTCACAAGATGGCCTCACCCATGTGGTCACAAGATGGCCGCCCCCATGTGGTAACAAGATGGCCACGCCCATGTCATCACAAGATGGCCACCATAAGATGGCCAGCAAGGGAGGGCAGTTGTGGGGGACCAGGCCTGCAGGGGAGGGCAGTTGGGGGCGATCAGGCTGGCAGGGGAGAGCAGTTGGGGGCGACCTGGCCAGCAGGGGAGGGCAATTGGGGGTGATTGGGCTGGCAAGGGAGCAGTTAGGCATCAATCAGGCTGGCAGGGGAGTGGTTAGGGGGTGATCAGGCTGGCAGGCAGAAGCAGTTAGGGGCAATCAGGTAGGCAGGCAGGCGAGCAGTTGGGAGCCAGCAGTCCTGGATTGTGAGAGGGATGTCCCAGATTGGAGAGGGTGCAGGCTGGGCTGAGGGACACCCCCCCCCCCAGTGCACGAATTTCATGTACTGGCCCCCTAGTCCTATATTATAAAAGGCTAATATGAAAATCAACTGAATGGCAAAACGACTGGTCGCTATGATGCGCACTGACCACCAGGGGGCAGATGCTCAATGCAAGAGCTGCCCCCTGGTGGTCAGTGTGCTCCCACAGTGGGAGAGCTGCTCAGCCAGTAGCTGGGCTCACCGCTGGCCAGTGCAGCAGTGCTGGCAGGAGCCTCTCCTGCCTCCATAGCAGTGCTAAGGATGTCCAACTGACAGCTTAGTTCCCTCAGTCGGACATCCCCCAAGGGCTCTGGACTGCGAGAGGGAGCACACTGGGCTGAGGGGAACCCCCCCCCCCCCACTGCATGAATTTCATGCACTGGGCCTCTAGTTTATAAATAATAAGCTAGACTGTTGTGGTGGCAATACAAGTTTTTCCTTTGCTCACCAAGCCTGGTCTCTTATACTAAAGAGAATAAAAATCCTTCCTAATTTTTTAGCCCAAAGTGGCTCCTTTCATAATCTGCTCCTCTTTCTGTGCAATCCCAGCACTTCTGAGAAAGAAAAACCCTAAATCTTGGGGTCCCTGGAATCTACCTGAGCCTGGTTCTACAATTTACAAGCGATGTTCTTTTTAACACAGAACAGATTTCTCAGGGTTTTCATTTTGTAATTTTGAAAAAAAAACTTTTTTTTTGGTTAATTCTCAACCTGAGGATATTTTATCCATTGATCTTTTAGAGAGTGGAAGGGAGGGAGGGAGCAGGAAAAAGAGAGAAAAATCAATGTGAGGGAGACACATCAATTGGTTGCCTCCTATACTCTTGGGGTATCAAACCTGCAACCCAGGTACATGCCCTTGACTGGGAATCAAACCTGCAACTCTTCCCAGTTTGGGATGACTCTCTAACCACTGAGCAACACCGGCCAGGCCAAATTCTCCTGTTTTATAGTGTAGTTCATTCATTGCTGACAGTCCAAGCCTCAGCACCTTGGCTCTGCCTCCAGAGAGACTGTAAGATGGGACCACACAGCTCAGGTAAGCAGTGCACTCCAGAATTCTGGTGTTCAGCCTGCAGGACATGCTCTTGAAAAGTGGTCCCACAGGAAATGCTCACTAATGTCCACCCCGTCTCTCAAATCAGAAAAAATCCTGCTGGTTGTTCTGTATCTGTGACCTGCTGTTTGCCCCGTGTCCCAACACCATTTTTTTATAAGGCACATTTTCACAACTGATCTAAGGAGACATCTTTATCTTACAAAATTTATTGACAGATTTCGGTAACTTACTAAACCTTGTATTCTGTTCAATTAATTCACATGCAAATGAATGTGAAAAACCATGAGGAGCCGAAACCGGTTTGGCTCAGTGGATAGAGCGTCGGACTGCGGACTGAAGGGTCCCGGGTTTGATTCCGGTCAAGGGCATGTACCTTGGTTGTGGGCACATCCCCAGTGGGAGGTGTGCAGGAGGCAGCTGATCGATGTTTCTCTCTCATCGATGTTTCTGGCTCTCTATCCCTCTCCCTTCCTCTCTGTAAAATATCAATAAAATATATTTTAAAAAAAAAGAAAAACCATGAGGAAACATTTGGTATGTAAAACGCTTTGGGAAATGGTAGAGTGAAGCATAATAGTAATTCCTCCTTTGGAAAACCTGCTATTTGAAATTCTCTGCTATTTTTAGATAGTCCCTTGCTATGCAAGTGACCTCTGTCATTTTTAGATGGTCTCTTATTCTGTAAAATAACTTTGCTTTTTAGCTTAAATAATCGGAAAGATAAACTTAACTGCCTGACCTTGCAAGCTAGCCATCCAACGTAAGGGGCTGATACACTGATACTGATATGTACTCCCATACCAGGTGTCTGTATAGATATGATATGTACTCAAGGTTACAAGTTGTCTGTATAGATATGACAGGTGTTTGTTAGATATGATATATACTCAAGGTTACAAGCTGTCTGCAAAAATAACTTACACAAAGACCTAGAATGATATAAAAAGAGAATACTCCTTCCTGTGTTTGTTCAGAATTTGACAGAGGTATTCTGCTCTGAACCTGCACTAAATAAAGATGACTCCTAACTGTTTAACCTCCAAGAGTGATTGTCTGCTGAAAGAGTGTGAATGCAGAGGGAGAGTTCATGCACTCTCCTATCCATCGTGTGGCTCCACAACCTCAGTTATGGAGTCTGAGTGGGCCCTAACCTGCGTTTCCATGATTTGTCATATGGCATAATGGTGACTCACCCCTGTTCAGAGGTGACCAGGCCCGGGGTTTATAAGACAAATCTAAGCTCCCACGGGACATGGCCAGACAGGCATATGAATGAATCTATGGATATAGATTACCCATTCCCACTTTCATTTGTCTGTCTGTCTCAGCATAATTATCTGTTCGTTAACTGGTCTATAAATATAAGTGTGAAAGCCTGTGTAAAATCGAAAGCTACTTTGATTTATTCTGTACTTCTGTCGACTCTTCTGGCTAAAACATTTGATTTATTTAAGGCTGAGTGCTCTGACAGATTGCAAAAATCCTCAAGCAGCTTCTGGGATTTCTTTTTTTTCTCAGGGGTTTTTTGCTCTCTGTCAGAGAGGGAATCGGCCTGCTTAGCTAATAAAATTTCTGTCGCCGAAACCGGTTTGGCTCAGTGGATAGAGCGTCGGTCTGCGGACTCAAGGGTCCCGGGTTCAATTCTGGTCAAGGGCATGTACCTTGGTTGTGGGCACATCCCCAGTGGGAGGTGTGCAGGAGGCAGCTGATCGATGTTTCTCTCTCATCGATGTTTCTAGCTCTCTATCCCTCTCCCTTCCTCTCTGTAAAATATCAATAAAATATATTTAAAAAATTTCTGTCTATGTTTTGTAGTAGGGACTTTAATTTGCTCTGTTCTGATTTATGATTTTGTTATGTTGGGTTAAAATTTTAGAATTCTAGGATTGATTTAAAGGTTAAAAATTTGTAAAGGTTGTAGCCCAGAGAAAGTTAAAACAAAGGCCGGCTAAGTTCCAAGGAAAAGCAAGAAAAAAGTCTTTCAAGTTAACCATTTGCAAAGAAGGCATAATTAAATGCTTTGTGGGCTGCCTTTTCAGTCCTTCTAGCAAGCAGAGAATCATGTGGTCCCCGAGACCTGCGACCTGCCTGCCTTTCCTGATATATTTACAGTGGGTCTCTATTAGGGAGAGCTTCCGCTCTGACTGGGGGAGGAAGAGAGCCGAGAACTGCTCTGGAGTGGGTGTGAGATGGGGTGGTGGTGGTGGTATTCGCTGGGTAGGGTAGTAGGCTCTCAGCCTACTGAGATGGAGGAGCCCTAGGCTAGGGGACAGGGGGATGGTAGGAGAGATCGAAAGTAGTAAAGGAGGAGGAGGATATAAGATCCTCTGGGGGCTTAAAGTAAAGAAGAAAAAAGTCTGGAAGGAAGAGCAGCTGTCACAGAAAGAAGGATGTGTCCTGAGTATAAAAAACCTGGATATACAGGACTTCAGACCACTTGCCTTGTTTCCCCTGCTAAGGACAGAGTAAATGGTTAATGCAGAAAGCAGGGGCATCGGCAGGGAGAGCGGGGAGATATAGGTTTTTGTTGATTTTGCTGGCTGCAGACCGCTCTGCTGGCATGGGGGTTGGTCAGTCCTTGGTAGCCTACCAGGTGTCTTATCTAAGCTGTACTGGGCTCAAGGCTGTAAGCTTTCTATAAAGCACAATAAATCTTTCTGCCCATTTTATTCCCTTTAACCCTTAATTTAACTGAAATCTTATAGCATCTCAAGGGCCCTGAGGTAACACAAAAGTCTCTCTCTCTCTCTCTCTCTCTCTCTCTTCTCTCTCTCAAAAAGAAATATTTTGAACTAAATTATAAATGCTAGGTGTTTACTTTTTAGTAATCATTAAAGGGTTGAGGTTTCTAAGAATAAGAAAAAAAAGAAAAATATTAGAATAAAAATACTAAATAGAAGGTCTAAGGCATGGTTATGCATTTCTTAAGGACATAGAAAGAAGGTTTAAAGGCTAATTTAAAAATGCAAAATTTATAAAGATTGTATATACAGTATAAGAAGAAGGAGAAAAGAAATATTAAAATGAAATTAATTAAATAATACAGGCCAGTAAGCCAGATGAAAGAAGGCAGTATGCAGGGTGGGCGGGGGGAGTGGTAGATGCCCTAGCTGCCTGCAGCAGCTGGAAGAAGCAGCAGTAGCGAGAAAGTGGGGAATGCCAGACAATAATAACCTGACACCCGAGCTGCTGCCCAATAAATTAAAGGATTTAAGCATTTGGCTTACTAATTAAAAAGTTAAAATTACAAAAAATTAATGAAAGTATAAAAAAAGAAAACATTCCCTTTGAGTTAGAGGGCTTCCAGTGCCTTGAACTCTCCCAGAGAAGCTGAAAGATTTAACCCCTTAGATTAAGGGGTGGCCCAAGACACCCGGTTAGGGTGTCTTTGTTCTTAATTACAAAGAAGCCTGTGAGAAAGGTCAAGGTCTCTGCCAGGAAAGAGGACAGGTGGGAAGGCAAGGGCCTAATGCCCAAGCCACCATCGGAGCGCTTTTCTATTTGCAAATTTGTCTTTCCCTGCAGGCCTGGCTGTGTTTGGCTCACCACTAGAAACCAAGCAGTGGTGAGATACAGGGATGGCAAAGCCCTGTAACTGGTAAACAGGGTTAACAGGAAAGGGTAAAGGGAAGGCACTCTCCATGGACCAGAGAGCCTTCAGGACTTTCAGACCCTCCTAGAAAAGAGGAGTCTGACTGAGGGACTGGCCAAAACCCCACTGGGCTGGGAGGACCTGAGGCTGCATGTAGACCAAAGTTTGCGGGGCAGATGTCCAAGCCCAGTTGTGTTATTTAGCTGCCTGTGTACAGCAAAATAACTTTCTCCCGTGCCAGAATGCATTTTAGGGAAATTAGACTGTGTTTGTGACTAGAGAGAAGAACTAGCTGCCATGCACAGCCCTGACAGTGGCTTGCAGAGAACTGAGCAAGGTGACTTTCCTGCTACACTTCCAGGTGCTGATTATAGCCAAGAGCATGGATCACCCTACATGGCATTAGAGCAATGCCCTACATGATAGACTTAGCTGATGCCTTCTTCTCATGAACATGGCTCCAGAGAGTCAAGGACAATTTTACTTTGTTTAGAAAGGTGAAAAATAAACTTTAATAACCTCCCTGAGATGTTTGTATAGCCCTACCATGTGTCATGTTTGGTAGCAGAAGATTTGGCTGACAGAAGCGCCCGCAGTGCCAATGTTATACTTCATTATGTTAATACTAGAGTCCCGGTGCATGAAATTTGTGCACTGGGGGGCAGGGGTTGTCCCTCAGCCCAACCTGCACCCTTTCCAATCTGGGACCCCTCGAGAAATGTCCAACTGCCGGTTTAGGCCCAATACTTGGGGAATCGGGCCTAAACCGGCAGTCGGACATCCCTCTCACAATCCGGGACTGCTGGCTCCTAACCGCTCACCTGCCTGCCTGCCTGATTGCCCCTAACCACTCCCCTGCCAGCCTGATCGACACCTAACTGCTTCCCTGCTGGCCCAATTGCCCCCAACTGCCCTCCCCTGCTGACCTGGTCACCCCCAACTGCCTTCCCCTGCAGGCCTGCTCCACCCCCAACTGCCCTCCCCTGCTGGCCATCTTGTGGTGACCATCTTGTGACCACATGGGGGTGGCCATCTTGTGCAAGGGTGTGACGGTCAATTTGCATATTACCTCTTTATTATACAGGATGTTGTATTAACCTTTAATTCTCTTGCATATTTAAATGCAGCTGCCACCAATTACTATAGACCTATGTAGATTTACAGGCTTTAGTAGTCTTTGGGAGTAACTGGCAAATGTCCAGTTTTTCACACTGTCATTGTTATAGCCATATGTTAGCTATCCTAGAAAAGGGTTACATAGGGTTAAATCCCAAACAAAATAAAGGGTACCTTGCTGCCCAAAGGGCAGGTGCCCAAATGGGCAAGGAAAACCAGAAAATCTTCAAGCAGGTCATTATATTTTTCTCCTTATATAATTCCTCTGAAATATGACAATTCTTAATAAATAAATCATGGCAATACATTTCTTTGCATAAATTCAGTAAGACCGGTTTCCAATCATGGTTTTATTAACTGGAGTATCATGGTTTTTTGTTTGTTTGTTTGTTTGTTTTTTTAAATATATTTTATTGATTTTTTTACAGAGAGGAAGGGAGAGGGATAGAGAGTTAGAAACATCAATGAGAGAGAAACATCGATCAGCTGCCTCCTGCACACCCCCTACTGGGGATGTGCCCGCAACCAGGGTACATGCCCTTGACCGGAATCGAACCTGGGACCCTTGAGTCCGCAGGCCAATGCTCTATCCACTGAGCCAAACCAGTTAAGGCAAGGAGTATCATGTTTTAAAGAGCCCTGTCTGATCTCTAAAGACTTGAAGCCAATAAGAGTGCCATGGAGAAAGCCTGGTATCCTGCTTGGTAGCCCTGGAAATAGCTGGTGCTAGAGCATCAGGCCCATACCCTACCATCACTGGTGGTTGGTCAGAGTAGAAGGGGAGCAGTAAGGGTGCCTCTGTGTTGCTGTGGGACCCCCACACACCCTAGGCCATGAGGAGTAGGAGGGCTGCTGAGATGGGCCTTAAAACCTAGAGTGTGGGCCCGGGTGGAGTTGCTACAGGTGAAGAATTCACCTAACTCAGCAGATACTGCAGGCAGGCCTGACAGCAGCTGAATGGCTTGGCTTCCCGGCCCTATGGGGCACATTAAGATTCAATCATGAAATTCCAGCAAATGTAGTCAGTTACCATTCTTATTGTGTTTATGCAAACAATCAGGCCAAATTGAATAAACATACGGGGTAATTTTAAGGAGAAAAATTCTATTTCAATAGAGGTTATTAAAACTGAAATGTTTTCTTTCCCTTCCATCGGACCATTTGTTACAGTTTGTCTCTGCCAGGTCACAAGCCCACCTCCTTCTGTGCCCAGGCCTCATTGTCCCTCTGACAGACAGCAAGGATCTCTTGGCTCTGAAAAGAAAACTCCATCCCTCTTCAGCATGGAAGTAACCAGAGGAACCCCACTGACGTCCATTTTCCCTGAAAGAATTCAGAGCCAGGATCCTTGAGGTAATATATTAGGCAGTAAGGCAGACATGAGCAGAGCAAGGACGATGGGCCAACTGGCACTACCAGATGTAACTAAGTCTTTCCACCCCTATGTATGTGAGACAAGGGGCATAGCCAACGGGGTTCTCACCCAAAGTCTCGGCCCCTAGAATAGGCCAGTAGCCTACTTGTCCAAAAGACTCAAGTCCGTTGTGTCTGGGTGGCCCACCTGCCTCCAGACAGTAGCAGCTGCTACTATACTTGTCAAGGAAGCAGATGAAGCAGCCTGAAGGCTGCCCTAAAACCAGTGGGGCCTCTACAGATTCTAGTGACTCTTCAGACCCTGACCTACCCACCTTACCAGCTTACATGGAAACCCAATCTAGAAAAGCTGAAATCCATAAACAATCTTTTTTAAAAAAATACATTTTATTGATTTTTTTATAGAAAGGAAGGAAGAGGGATCGAGAGAAACATCGATGAGAGAGAATCATCAATCAGCTGCCTCCTGCACACCCCTTACTGGGGATGTGCCCGCAACCAAGGTACATGCCCTTGACCGGAATTGAGCCTGGGACCCTTCAGTCCATGGGCTGATGCTCTATCCACTGAGCAAAACTGGTTAAGGCCATAACCAGTCTTTACTCAAGTCCTTACAGGCTTTACAGTCCACCCAGAAAGCAGTCGAGAAGCACATTCAAGATGCTCTGCCTGTACCAACTTCTGATCCTGTCCATCCTTTCCAACCTGGTAACTCTATTTAGGTAAAGAAATTTGCCACCCCAGGACTGACTCCTACCTGGAAAGGACCACACACCATCATCTTGACCACCCCCACAGCAGTCAAGGTCAATGGGATCCCGATGTGGCTTCATCACACCGGGCTTAAGGCAGCCCAGGCAGAATAAAGAATCCAAGACTCTTCATCAGACCCACTAAAGCTGAGACTCTCCTCATTCTGGGCCGTTTTCTTATAAACTGATTTATTAACTTTATTCAACAGAAAATTAATTCTATTCAAGTTCATGATCCTCAGGGGTAGATATGATCCTCTCCCCAACAATGACTCACAAGAGTCAATGATTTGACTCAGTACATAAAACCAGTGGGGAATGAAGCATACTAGTAATCCCTCTTTTGGAAAACCTGCTATTTGAAATTCTCTGCTATTTTTAAATATATTTTTTTGTATTGATTTTTTACAGAGAGGAAGAGAGAGGGATAGAGAGTTAGAAACATCGATGAGAGAGAAACATCGATCAGCTGCCTCCTGCACACCCCCTACTGGGGATGTGCCCGCAACCAAGGTACATGCCCTTGACCGGAATCGAACCCGGGACCCTTCAGTCCGCAGGCCGATGCTCCATCCACTGAGCCAAACCGGTTTCGGCTCTGCTATTTTTCGATAGTCCCTTGCTCTGCAAGTGAACTCTGTCATTTTTAGACAGTCTCTTATTCCATAAAATAACTTGGCTTTTTAGCTTAAATAATCGGAAAGATAAACTTAACTGCCTGACCTTGCAAGCTAGCCATCCAACGTAAGGGGCTGATACACTGATACTGATATGTACTCCCATACCAGGTGTCTATATAGATATGATATGTACTCAAGGTTACAAGTTGTCTGTATAGATATGACAGGTGTTTGTTAGATATGATATATACTCAAGGTTACAAGCTGTCTGCAAAAATAACGTACACAAAGACCTAGAATGATGTAAAAAGAGAATACTCCTTCCTGTGTTTGTTCAGAATTTGACAGAGGTATTCTGCTCTGAACCTGCGCAAAATAAAGATGACTCTTAACTAACTGACCCATTAAGGCCTCTTGTGTAGCTCGCTGATTTACAATACAAGAGCAGGTGATATTATGAAAAGCGCAGCACACTTGGCAGGTTATGTTTATAAGACTACCCCAAAGCAACAGGACATGCACGGGTGGGGGTGGTCAACAGGCTCCTGCTTGGAGCCTTAAGGTCTAAAGCTGAGGCAATTAGTCTAACGTTCCCTCCTGAAACCAGGTATTTCCATGGAAATCTCTTAGGAAGAAATGGGGGGAACTATAGGTTCTTTCTTAACTTACCTAACAGTTTAAAATCAACATGCACAATGCAAAGCTGTGGTCATATTTATTATTCCCACCTTTGGAACGGTAAATAAAAGCTTTACATCCAGAAGCTAAACTAGTAGATTGTTCCAAATTTCATTGATAAAATCATCCAGTCCCAAAAATGTTACTTTAGATAACTTGATAAATCTTAGTTCAGGACAGGGTGAAGTAGATGTACTTCCAAAGTTTACATTCTATAAAATATCTGGTTACTTGCTTATGTGGGAGAGAAACAAACTTCCCTCTAAACTCAAGGTTTTCTTCTGGTCTAATAATCAAATAGATATGACACAGATTAGCAACAGAAATAACCATCTGTAAGACATACGTATGGATGGGCCCCCCTCACATACACGAGCAAGTCAGAGACCCTGCCTGCAGGAGAGGCTGAAACAGAAAGAAAACGTGGGTACATGCACAAGGCATTCGGAGCTTGGGGCCTTCAAGTCCTTGCAAAATGACATGAGCAGATGCTTTAGTAGAGAGATGCTATTCCTAATATGTACACTAGGGGGCAGCAGAGATGAGCATTTCCTTGGGCAAGAAAAGGGGCGGGGCCACAGGTTCTGTCTGAGTCCTGCTCCTTGATAAACAGCTTAAGATAAAGATTCCAAAAAGCGGCATCAAGGTGGCAGAATGGTGATCCCTTCATAAGGAATGTAAATTGTCTGTGACACCAGTATTCTTTAGATTGGTAAATGTATGAACAAATTCCTTTCTAGAAATATACTTCCTCATGGTACAATTTTTTAATGTTCCACAGGACATGTTTGCTAACAGTCCCAATGTCTTCAGTTCCCCTATAAGATGAAGCAAAGCATGAATAAATCTATGTTCAGTAACCCCACTCCTCATCAAAACTCTCACTATATTACAACACACAATAAACTAAAACACACACCGTTTCCCACACCAGCTATCCCCTGCTGGTCCTCTGTAGGCGGACACTCTTTCTGCCTCATCTTTCCTCAGGTTTTGTGGAGATGCCTCCAGTCCTATGGAAATGCCCCTAAATGTCTGCTGAGGTACATGGACCGGCCTCAGCGACATGGTGCCACCTGAGGCAGAGAGAAGTGTCTCGGGCTCGCTTCCTGGCAGGGCTGAGCTGCCTGCGCATTCACTGGACACCAGCACCACAGGCTGATGGCACAAGCGCCATGTAGGTCAGAGAGGAAACTCAGGTGCTCCCTGCAAAGAACATGACCCCCTGGGAGACAGAATTCCATGAGGAACCACTGCAGGCATCTGGATATGGTTGCTTCTCAATGCTCATACGTCACTCTCCAAGGACCGTTCTATACGGTAAATAAGAATCAATGATCTTGACCTTTTAGTTTCCAGAATTCACCATCAAGTTTCCCTCTTTGAAACTGTAACATTTGTCATATTGTGACTTTCTCACATTACCTAGAGGGGACACAATTTCATTTACATAAACCTCTGATTTCTAGAACACCATGCGTCCAGACCCTGACCTCATTTTAAATGCAAAGAAAGTTGTTCCTACTTGATTGAATCATTAAAAAACTTAAAACTAAGAAAAAGAATTTTTCTACCTCCTCACATTATATTTCTTCATGTTTTTTCCAAGCTTAAACTGCCTACATATGTGTGGCAGTTTTTTTGCATTTAATCATCACTAATTAGAGAGAGAGAGGGACAGGGTGGAGACAAACAGAGAAACATCCATGTGACAGAGAAACATGGATTGGTTGCTGGGATCCCAGCCTCACCCTTTGTTGTGCACAGGAGGACAGTCCAGCTGCCAGCAGCTCTACACAGGTTTCTACGTGGCTAACACACAGCATCATTGTTCTTGTAAAGCTGGGGAGAGGGAAACAAAAAGCAGCTTAGCACAGAAGAAGGAACAGGAGAGAGCCAGGAGGGGCACATTGGCTTTCTAGACAGGAGCTTCGGGGCGCTGTGGCTCCTGGAGAAATAAAACTCCAAGTGACAAAAGTGAGCAGAGAAAGCTGGCCTCACTTGTGGCCTAGCTCTCATCCTGACCACAGCCCCATAGCCAGCCCCCCACTGCCCTCAGTTCATCACCTGCTCCCCTATCCCCTCAGCTCCTCCCACTGCTCCCTCTCTCCTCAGTTCATCCCCCTGCTCCCCTCTCCCCTCAGCTCTTCCCCCTGCTCCCCTTTTCCCTCAGCTCCTCCCCTTGCTCCCCTCTCCCTTCAGCTCCTCCCTCTCCCCTCTCCCCTCAGCTCCTCCCCCTGCTCCCCTCTCTCAGCTCCTCCCCTGCTCCCCTCTCCCCTCAGCTCCTCCACTGCTCCCCTCTCCCCTCAGGTCCCAGCCATGCTGCTTCCTTCTCTTCCTTCTTCAGGCAGTCTGCACTTTGGGAATGTGAGGGAATTGTACAGTTCTTCTAAGTTGTCAAGTCTGTTGTTAGGAAACTGTTTATGTCACTTACTTCAAACCTAAATTGGTAATTTGTGTTTTCTCTTTTTCTTCCTGATTAGTCTAGTTAGGGTTGGATAACATTTGTTGATCTTCCCCCAATAAATAATATTTGGTTTCAGTACATTTGTATAGTGTTTATTTACTCTTTCACAAGTACTCATATCTTTGTTCAACACTTTCAGCTATATACCTTGGACCTAGTTTGCTCGTTTTTCTAGCTTAAGGTGGCAGTTAGGGCTACTGACTATGCTTTTCTTTGTGTCTAATATAAGCACTTATGACTTGAAGTTTTTCTTAATTAGTTATTTAATTTTATTCCACAAATTTTAATGGGTTGTGTTTATGTTCAGTTCCAAATATAGTCTAATTTTCTTTGTGATTTTCTTCTTTGACCCTTTTCTACCAAGGGCCATTTGGATATTTTTAACATACAAAGTTATGAACTGCTATATTTGTCACACATTTAATTAACCCTCCCCTAATGCCATGGCAGGGCCAGACCCAATGATTTCTCGGGCCTTATAAAGGCCCGAAGGCCAGACCTTCCCCAACCCTGATGTAGAAGATTGTAGTTTTATTCCCAGCAATTTTTGTGACTGAATTCTAAACTAATTATTTTGTATGAAAGAACGTACACTATATATTTTAATTCTTTTCCATTGAGACATTTTTGTGGCCTAGAATGCAGTCTATCTTGGTGAATATTCCCAATACATTTGGGTGGAAAATGCTCTCTACTGTTGTTGGATAGAGGTTTCTATAAATGACAATGAACTTAAATCAAGTAATAAACCATAACTCTCAGGTGCAGATATTCTTGTTGGTTTCCCCCCCCTAATTTGTTCTATCAATTACTGAGAGAAGAGTGTTAAAATCTCAAGGTTTTCTGGAATTGTCTATTGCTTCTTTCAATTTTGTCAGTTTTGTGTATTTTGAAGTTATATTATTTAATCATACATATTTAGGAGTATCTTCTTGTTGAAATGATCTTTTCATTATTATGAAATAGCCCTTTTTAACACTGATGATTTTCATTGTTCTAAAATTTCTTTAATGTTAATTAATATAACCACTTTACTTTTCTTATAATATTAATGTAGCCACCGCAGCTTTCTTATAAAAATTTTAGGTAATTTTAAAGAAATCATTTTACTTGCAAACCTTTTGGTCCCTTTATAACTTTACAATTAAAATGTGGGGAGCAGGGGGCAGCTGGTGTGGCTTGGTGATTGAGCGTTGACCTATGACCCAGGAGGTCCCAGGTTTGATTCCCAGTCGGGGCACAAGCCTGGGTTTCGGGCTCGATACCCAGTGTGGGGTGTGCAGGAGGTAGCCAATTGATGATTCTCTCTCATCATTGATGTTTCTATCTCTCTCTCCCTCTCCCTTCCTCTCTGAAATCAATAAAAATATATTTTAAAAAATGAGGTGGGGAGAAGGGGGACAGACATCTGTAGAATCTCAACAATAAATATTAAAGAAAGAAAAAGGGGGGACTATTTATGAAGAATTAATCCACTTATGTAAATAAATTCAGAAGTATCCTTTAAAAAACTAAAATAAAATTAGGTTTTTTTGTGTGTAGTAAGCATCTCAATGAGTCTTTTAATCCAGTCATACATTGTCTGCCCTTTTTATTTGATGATTTAGTCCACTTCTTATTTCATTTCTTTTGTTTATTTAATATCCTCACCCGAGGATATGTTTACTGATTTTTTAATTTTTTTTATTTTTTTGCAAGAGAGGGAGAAAGACACAGAAACACTGATGTGAGAGAGAAACATGAAAATACCACACTAACAGCCTAGGTATGTGCCCTGACCTGGAATCACACACTCAACCTTTTGGTGTATCAGATGATGCTCCATCCAACTGAGCCAACTGGCCAGGGTTAGCCCATTTATTTTTGATGAAATATTTGCCCATCTTAGGTTTAATTCTACCATCATTTTAGAATTTGTTTTTATTGGCTCACTCATTTAATTTTTTTCTCTCTCAAACTTTTTCCTTTAGGCTTATGGATTATCTTTGAGCTCCATTTTATGTCCTCTGCTGACCTATTAGCAATGGCTTTTTTGGTAGTATTATTGTTTTTACGACTGTTAATTGTTTCAGTCATTGGTCTAAGATTATTTAACTTATCGAAGTCTAGCTTCATATAATTGTATACCACTTCCACACACTATTAAAAACTTAGAGTACTGACTTTGTTTTCTCTTGCATGATCCTTTTATTTTAAATTTACTCAGCTGATTTGCATTTAAAAGTAATAATTTTTAGTTTCCACATTTTACTATTCTAAAGATTCACAATTTAGTGGGGAGAGAGCCACAGTTTTGATTCCCCCTTTTCTTTATGTCTAAACTCAGAGCACAGGAGTCTTCAATTGCAGGTACACACCCAGGCAGTGGCTCAGTGTGGGAGGCACTGACTGAGGAGCCTGAGAAGAGGCGGGGAGGGAAGCAGGGCAAGGGGACCTGGAAAGCAGGAGCCAGAAGTCCTGCAATGGGTCGTTCATAGGCTCCCAAACCAAACGGCCATTTTCCCTGGGAGGAGCTACCTGCTCCCAATACCCAGAGAGCAGGTAAAGGGGACACCCCCCCATACAGCCTGCCACACCTGCACTTTGAGGTTCACTGAGAAACAAAGGCAGAGGCCAAGCTTGCAGGTCTGAACAGTCTCAAGGAGCCTCAGTGACCAGATTGGAAGAGGGGCTATTATATTGTAAATCAGCGAGCTAAACAGAGGACGCCTTAGGAAGCCAAATTACTTTGGAGTCTTTATAACACTAGCGGTCTCAGAGGAATTGTTTCCAGAGTCTGAGCAAAACAACATAGAGGAAGCCCTCCCTTTATACACTCCCAGACTCTGTCTTTCAAATATGGAATGGGGCTTCCGGACTTCACACAGGCTTTGCAAAAAACAAACAAACAAACAAAAACCCTATGTGCTGGGATGGGGCAGTGAGACTGTATCTCAAGGCCTGGCCTGGCGCCAGTATTGATAACTTCATCTGGGGGCTGTATGGTTTATGGCCTTTCCAAAATGGGAACAGTGCTTAAGTAAATAGGCCTTGCAGGACCAGGTAAGTGAACTCATTTCCCCTATTATGCGAGCAAGCGTGTTTACAGAAGCCAAGAATAGCAAAGTTAACTCACAGAACAAAGGACCATTTTAGTAGAAAATTTCAAACAGCAGTTTTTACAACATAGAGGTTACTGGAACAAGATGGCCTATGCTTCAGGGCCATCTGCCCACGATTCTAGGAACCAGACTGATAAAAACTCCAGGGTCCCAGATGACCCCATCGGTCTCCATACAAGGATCTCTGACCAACCAAGGCCAGAGTCATATTTTGGGCCACTGGCGGAGGAGTAGCTCTGACACAGGAAACACACCCATCATATTCCCTGAAATTGAAACAGCACCAACCCCTCCTAAAGCCGAGTCAGAAACAGGTCCTTGAGTGATTAAGATTGACAGCTGGCAGACAGGCAATGAGGGCAGATGGGAGACGGACACAAGCAGTGGACCTGTGGATCCTGGGAGCTCCAAGCAGGTGCTAGAAGCCAAAGACAGTGCCTGGCAGTGGCCAGCACCTAGGTCCTCACAGGAAGCCCAGCATCTGCAGACAGAACAGAAGAGTGAGGTCCTGAACCAGCTCCAAGGGGCAGTAAAACATGGCTGAAGCAAACACTTAACTTCATTTATTTTATTTTATCCCCATTATATTTTGCAACTTTTTCTTCCTCTCTTCTCTTTTTTTCCTCCCATTTTTCTTCTCCTTTCACCTTTTTGGTTTTTCTATTTCCTTTACTTTTCCCCCTTTAAAAATTGAACTTCCTTATTTATCTATCTGTTTTATTGATTTGTTATTATTCTATCTCTGTTGTTTTGTTCATAATTAACTTTTTTCCTTTGGTTGATCTCTTACCCCCCCACCCCATCCCACCCTCTCTTGCCTTTCCCCTGAGGTTTGACAGTCTCTTCAATGCTTCTAAGTCTATGGATCTATTTTTGTTCATCAGTTTATGTTGTTGATTATATTCCACAAATGAGTGAGATCATGTGATATTTATCTTTCTCCAACTGGTTTATTTCACTTAGCATTATGCTCTCCATGTCCATCCATGCTGTTGTGAATGGTAAGAGCTCTTTCTTTTTTATAACAGCACTAGAGGCCCAGCACACGAAATTCGTGTGTGGGTATGGTCCCTAGGCCTGGCCTGTGATCAGGGCCATCTCCCCCGGCTGCCAGCAGCCACTGCCACCCACCCCCGATTCCCCATTCGCCATCGAGGGATCGGAGCCTGCCAGCCAGGGGGAGGGACCAAGAGGTGGTCAGTGAGCCTCATAGCAACTGGTCAAGCGGTCATTCTGGTTGTTCTGCCATTCGGTAGATTTGCATATTACTTTTATATATATAGATGTGCTCCAATCCTTCCACTTCCAGGGAAAGGGGCAAAGGAGGGTTGCTGAAAGTGATAAGGGAGGCAGCAGGGTGAACTTTCTTTTTGGGGGGGGGGGGCACTGGAGAGTTTCCTCCTAATGAGGGGCTTCAAAGAACAGCAGCCTACTTCTGCTACCCTCTGTCTCCAGAGACACATTTCTGATTGGCATCTGGCAGGACAGAGCAGTTGCAGGTTCAGGACGGGAGCACCTTTCTGCATGCAGCTCCCTGGAGAGTCTCTTTCAGCCAAGGGAAGCTTTGTTCTAATCATTTATTCTGGAAACAGGGCTGCTGCATGGTGTGGGGCAGGAGGGCAGAATGGAGGTGGGCAGGGCAAGAAGAAGTATGGGATAGAAGACTGGGGGGTGGGGGAGAGAGAGGATGAAACCTGTGTGTGGAGGGAGGAGGAAGGCTGGTGCAGAAGGAGAGTTGGGGTCAGCATAGGAAGGTTTGGAGGTACTGGGGGCATAAGAGGGACCAGCAGATGCCAGGATAGGGGAAAGGGTCTACGGAATCAGGTGGGGGTCCATGAGGGTGACTATAGACTAAGTCCCTTTCTCAGACCCTGCCATCCCAGGAGCCTAGTGGGAGGACCACTTCTGGCTGTCCAACTGGCCAGTCCCGCTGATGATGTAACCAGCTCCAGACAGCATTTGGACCCAAGCGTGCTTGGCTCACGTGACCAACTACCGCCTGGCACCTGGCCCCTCCCCCTGATGATGTAAACAGGTCTGGCGGCACACCGGACCCCACAACCCCTGACTCACATGACCACATCTGGGTATGCCAGAGGCCATGGCTCACGTGACCAATTTCAGGATGGCACAGGGCCCCTCCCAATGATGACATAAACAGGTCTGGCTGCCCACCGGACACCCACCACCACCACCCAGGGATCACAGGACACTTCCGGGTATTTCCCAGGCCCTGGCACCCCTGACCAACATCCAGCTGGCCACCTGGTCCCTCTCCCTTGTTTTCGAGACACCACCCCTTGTTTGCCTTAGCATTGAGCCATACTGCCCGGGTCCAGCTGGCCACCTGACCCCTGTCCAGCTGGCCACCTGACCCCTGTCCCACCGCCCTGGGACACCGGACCACTTCCGGAGGGGGGACTTCCCAAATCGCTGGAAGTTGGGTTAACGGTTTAAAACCCACAGCCCCAGATCCCCTTCTCCTCATAGCCTGCCTCCGATCCCATGGGGAGGGAGGCAAGCAAGGGGCCACCAGCCCTCCTTCAAAATAGCCATGAGGGTCCATCTGCCTGGGGACTCTGCATCGCCCCACCATGGGGGCATCTCACCCTGGAGTGGCCTTCGACTCAGACAAAACTGCCTGAGGCTTTGAATTCTAGGCTAGAATTGTGTTAAAACCCAGAAAACTGTTTCCCTTCTGGCAGCCAACTCCAGGCCCCTCCAGTGTCACTAACGGGTGGCGGCCACTGAGAGCTAGCTTTTGGCCACACTCACAGCAAATGCCCTTCCTTCAGGACAAGGACCTTGTTGGTGCCATCCAGTGTCCAGAGCACAGGGAAGTGGGGCTTTGGCGACCCCTTGTGACCCTCCTCCACCTAGAGATGTTGACCAGGCCCCAAGCGTTAGCTCACCTGACCACTTCCAGGAGTTCACCTGGGCGAGCCCACCCTGGCGGTTATGTCACCGTTTCCGGCTGTCCAACTGGCCTCTCCCACTGAAGAGGTAACCAGGTCCAGCGGGCCACCGTACCCCAGCGCCCCTGACTCATGTGACCAACATCCAGCTTGTACCAGGCCCCTCCCCCTGATGACGTAACCAGGTACAGCTGGCCACCGGACTCCACGGCCCCTGGCTTACGTGACCACATCCAGGTATGCCCGAGGCCCTGAATCACATGACAAACTTCCGGCTACACCTGGCCCCTCCCCCTGATGATATCACAAGGTCCAGCTGGCCACCGATCTCCCCCCTCACCCCCGACTCCTCCCCACCCCAGCCACTGATCACAGTACACTTTTGGGTTTTTCTCAGGCCCTGGCACCCCTGACCAGCATCCAGCAGGCCTCCTGGGCCCTCCTCCTTGTTTTTGAGACATCGCCCCTTGTTTGCCCGAGCAATGATCCACAGTGGCTGGGCTTCTTGGCTCCTTAGGCTGAGGTTGAACTTCCCAAATCACTGGAAGTTTGGTTAAAGGCATAAAACCCACAGACCCAGATCAATATTTCCTCATAGCCTGCCTCCGATCACGTGGGGAGGGTGGCAAGCAAAGGGCCGCCAGCCTTCCTTCAAAAAAGCCATGAAGGTCCATCTGCCTCGGGATTCCAAATTGTCCTCACCATGGGGGCATCGCAAACTGGAGTCTCCTTCTACCCAGACAAAACTGCCCACAAGCTTTGAATTCTAGGCCAGAATTGTGTTAAGCCCCAGAAAACAGTTTCCCTTCTGGCAGCCAACTCCAGGCCCCTCCAGTGTCACTAACAGCGGTGGGGCCTGAGGGCTAGCTTTCAGCCACACTCACAGCAAATGCCCTTCCTTGAGGACATGGACCTTCTTGGTGCCATCCAGTGTCCGGACCACAGGGAAGTGGGGCTTTGGCGACCCCTTGTGACCCTCCTCCACATTAGGTGGCCCCACCAGCCTATCCACTACCAGGGGTGGGCAAACTTTTTGACTCGAGGGCCGCAATGGGTTCTTAAACTGGACCAGAGGGCCAGAACAAAAGCATGGATGGAGTGTTTGTGTGAACTAATATAAATTCAAAGTAAAGGAGCGGAGGGGAGAGCAAGAGAACCGGATAGAACAGCCAGATCCGGCCCGCGGGCCATAGTTTGCCCACGGCTGCACTAGACCCATGGTCGGCAAACTGCAGCTCACGAGCCACATGCGGCTCTTTGGCCCCTTGAGTGTGGCTCTTCCACAAAATACCACGGCCTCGGTGAGTCTATTTTGAAGAAGTGGCGTTAGAAGAAGTTTAAATTTAAAAAATTTGGCTCTCAAAAGAAATTTCAATCGTTGTACTGTTGATATTTGGCTCTGTTGACTAATGAATTTGCCGACCACTGCACTAGACCACCTAGAGCTGTTGACCGGGCCGCAAGCGCTAGCTCACCTGACCACTTCTGGGTGTTCCCCTGGGCGAGCTAATCCCGGCGGTTATGTCACCGTTTCCGGCTCTCCACCTGATCCCACCCATGAAGAGGTAACCAATTCCAGCTGGCCACCGTACGCCAGCACCCCTGACTCATGTGACCAACATCCAGCTGGCACCTGGACCCTCTCCCTTGTTTTTGAGACACCGCCTCTTGTTCGCCTGAGCACTGAGCCATGCTGGCCGCCCTTCTTGACTCCAGAGGCAAAGGGTGGACTTCACAAATCGCTGGAAGTTGGGTTAAAGTCCTAAACCCCACAGGCCAAGATCACCTTCTCCTCATAGCCTGCCTCCCATAACGTGGGGAGTGTGGCAAGTAATGGGCCGCAGCCCTACTTCAAAAAAGCCATGAGGTCCATCTGCCTCGGGACTCCGGATCGTCCCCAACATGGGGGCATCTTACCTTTGAATGGCCTTCGACCCAGACAAAACTGACTGTGGACTTTGAAATCTGGGCTAGAATTTTGTTAAGCCCCAGAAAACCCTTTCCCTTCTAGCAGCCAACTCCAGGCCCCTCCAGTGTCACCAGCGGGTGGCAGGCCCTGAGGGACAGCTTTCGGCCTCACTCACGGTAAACGCCCTTCCTTGAGGACATGGACCTTCTGGGTGCCATCCAGGGTCCGGACCACAGGGAAGTGGGGCTTTGGAGACCCCTTGTTACCCTCCTCCGTATTAGGTGGCCCCACCCTATACAGTAGAACACTGCCAGCTGTTGACCGGGCCTCAAGTGCCTGCTCAACTGACCACTTCCATATGTTCACCTGGGCAAGTCCGCCCCGGCCATTACGTCACCGCTTCTGGCTGTCCACCTGGCCCGTCCCCTGATGAGATAACCAGGTTCAGCCGGAGTTCGGACCCAGCACCCTTGGCTCACGTGACCAACTTCAGGCTGGCACCTGGACCATCCCCCTGATGACGTAAATAGGTCTGGCTGCCCACCGGACCCTCCCCACCATTAAGGAACCACAGGACACTTCCGGTTATTTCCCAGGTCCTGGCACCCTGGACCAACATCTAGCTGGCCACCTGGGTCCTCCCCCTTGTTTTTGAGACCCTGCTCCTTGTTCACCTGAGCACTGAGCCACACACTGCCCGGGCTTCTTGTCTCCTCAGGCGGAGGGTGGACTTCCCAAATCGCTGGAAGTTTAGTTAAAGGCCTAAAACCCACAGCCCCAGATCACCTTCTCCTCATAGGCTGCCTCCGATTCCATTGAGCGGGTGGCAAGCAGGGGACTGCCAGCCCGCCGTCAAGAAAGCCATGAGGGTCCATCTGCCACGGGACTCCGCATCATCCTCAACATGGGGGCATCTCACACTTGAATGTCCTTCGACCCAGACAAAACTGACTGCGGGCTTGGCAATCTGGGCCAGAGTTGTGTTAAGCCCCAGAAAACCGTTTCCCTTCTGGCAGCCAACTCCAGGCCCCTCCAGTGTCACTAACGGGTGGCGGGCCCTGAGGGCCAGCTTTCAGCCGCACTCACGGTAAACGTCCTTCCTTGAGGACATGGAACTTGGTGCCATCCATGGTCCGGACCACAAGGAGGTGGGGCTTTGGCGACCCCTTTTGACCCTCCTCCGCATTAGGTGGCCCCACCAGCCTATCCACTACACCAGTGGTCGGCAAACTCATTAGTCAACAGTGCCAAATATCAACAGTACAATGATTGAAATTTCTCTTGAGAGCCGAAAACTGACTTTGGTGCATGGCCACAAAGTTTCAATTACACTGTACGTGCGCGCCCACACGTGGTATTTTGTGGAAGAGCCACACTCACAGGGCCAAAGAGCCGCATGTGGCTCACGAGCCGCAGTTTGCCGACCACTGCACTAGACCACTTCCAGCTGTTGACCAGGCCTCAAGCGATGGCTCACCTAAACAATTCCGTGTGTTCACCTGGGCAAGTCCGCCCCGGCTGCTACATCACTGCTTCTGGCTGTCCAATTGACCCGCCCCACTGATAAAGTAACCAGGTCCAGCCGGCATTCGGACCCCAGCGCCTTTGGTTCATGCGAACAAGTACCAGTTGGCACCTTGACCCTCTCCCTAATGAGGTAACCAGGTCAAGCTGGCCCACAACCCCCTCCCCCACTGCCCAGTGATCACAGGACACTTCCAGGTATTTCCCAGGCCCAGGAACACTGACCAACATCCAGCTGGCCACCTGGTGCTCCGACTTGTTTTTGAGATACCGCTCCTTGTTCGCCTGAGCACTGACCTACACTGCCCGGGCTTCTAGGCTCCTCAGGCAGAGGGTGGACTTCCCAAATTGCTGGAAGTTCGGTTAAAGTCCTAAAATCCACAGCCCCAGATCACCTTCTCATCATAGGCTGACTCAACACAGCACTTATGTCATAACTTCCCCCAGTTGCCACTAAGAAGTGCCAAGCCTTCTCTGAGGTCATCTTGCATATTCATCATGTGAAAAAAAAAAACACAGGGTTCTCTATGTACCATCTATTGTACAAGTATATAAAACCTGAATCTCCAGAGTATTAATGAAGGACCACAGAGGTGAGCAACAAGCACTGGCTCAGATCAACATGGCATGCAATAGTATTCAATGAAAGAATATTACAAATAATAATTGAAGGAGGGTCTTATAAGAACAGCCTATGGTCCATATAAGTAAAGACCATTAGCTGGCACAGGCAGTCACAAGAAAACTTTAGGTAGAGGAAGGGGGAAGAAGTGGAAGGCATAGATGAGGACATAGTAAACCTCCTAGGAAATGGAAGAGCAAGGTGCCTATGGCAACCTAACTTGCCCAATAGGACTGACAGGGCCCGGGGTATCCCAACCCGGCTCCTCAGAGGACTGCCATCTCCCTCCAGTAGCCCCAGGTAAACCTGACAGTGGAGGGCAAGGAAATTAATTTCCTCCCCGATGCTGAAGCCACCTTCTCTGTACTCCTCCCAAGCCCTGGTAAATCATCCTCAGAGGCTGTAGCTGTTATAGGCATATCTGGGAAGCCAAGAAAGAGATCTTTTTCTCAGCCTTTAGCTCATAGCTGGGGTAAGCTGTTCCATTCCCAAGCCTTCCTGATCCTGTAAAAAGCCTCATATTCACATCAGAAACAATGTCCTCTCAACCCTGAGGCTCTAGAACGACTCAATATTCTAATAAGTCATCTGTTTTAGAAGCCCAAGGTTTACTGAAACCTTGTCATAGTCCTTACAATACCCCCATCTTAGGGGTACAAGAGCCTAATAGAGGCGGAGGACTAGTTCAGGACTTACAATTAGTAAATAAGGCAGTGATTCCTATCCAGCCAATTGTCCCTAACCCTTATGATTTACTTGCCCAAATTCTGGAAAACACAAAGTGGTTTATAGTACTAAATCTCAAGGATGCCTTTTTCAATATATACTCCTGTCTCTTAACTCTCAGTCCCTGTTTGCCTTTCAAAGATCCCAATAATCAAAGCCATCAGCTAACATGGACAGTATTGCCCCAGAGCTTTCGGAAATAACCCTCATTTATTTGGGCAGGCCTTTAAACAATGCAAAAAGCCCTTTTACAGGGCTTTAAGTCTTTAAGTCTCCCAACAGGTCGGCAGCATCGATTCCTAGATCCATCTGTCTCCAGTGAGCCTTGAACGCCAGCAAAGGAGGAGGACATGTTACAGAATTTACCAGGTGACCAAAAAATACACAGGAGCACTTGGAGGTCCAGGATAACCCCATTTATTTTCAGATGTTTCACATGTACTAGTACAGTGATTCAGGGGGTCAGTTCTCCAAATCCTGAGTAAGCCAATATGGAGGAAGCTTTCTCTTTATACCCTTCGGTTTCTTTATTTTCTATCTGTTTCCTAACTACCAGGCTTTTGTGGTGGGTTTCCATAGACCCTCCTGAGGCAGTTAGAAGGGGAAGTTAGGTTGTATCTAAATGCTTGGTCTGGGTGGTGTCAGTGACCTCCCCTGTAGCTAAGCTTCTACATTCTTTGTTTATGGTCCCTTTGTAAATTGGGAATAATTAAGAAAACAGGTCTTGGGAGACCAGATTGTGGAGAAAGGGGCAGTGACTTAATTATAGGCTATCAAGAATGTACATTAGGTTACTGGCACAGATTCAGATTGCTAGCCCCCCAAAAATGTCTTATTTTCCCCATCAGACAAAGCTGCATTGCCATCAACTAGATCACCAAATTGCTACTCATGTGAGCCTCTGAAGGACCTGAAACTTCTCCTTCAAAGGGATCCTGGGATATCAATGAGTGGCAGATTAGTAGCATACTCTGGTATTTCTAGATAAACAATGTTTTCATTTTTTAAATAATTCTTATTCTGTCTTTTTATAAGTGTCATGGAAATCCTAGACTGGTACCTGGAGTAGATCTTCTCTGCCCTTCCTGGGACCCCATGAGATTCTCCCACTTATGGTTCCCTTTTTTGTATCTCTATGAAGCATAGTGATCCCTCTTTTGGAAAAACTGCTGTTTAAAGCTGCTCTTTGAACTACTCTGTTATTCTTAATCTCATATTCTGTAGGTCAACTCTGTTATTTTTAGACTGTAAAATAACTTTTTGTTTAGCTTGAATAGAAAAGATAAACTTCATTGTCTGACCTTGCAAGCTAGACATCTAACTGATTTGCTGATATTGATGCCAGGTGCCTGTAAAGATATGATATGATACTCAAGGTTACAGGTGTCTGTATAGATATGATAAGATACTCAAGGTTACAAGTTGTCTGTATAGATATGACAGGTGTTTGCTAGATATGATATGTACTCAAGGTTACAAGCTGTCTACAAAAATAACTTATACAAAGAACTAGAAGGATATAAAAAGGAAATACTCCCTCCTATGTTTGTTCAGAATTTGACAGAGGTAATCTGCTCTGAACCTGCGGGCAATAAGGATGACTCCTAACTAACTGGCTCATTAAGACATGTTGTCCAGCTCACTGATTCGTCATACAACACCTAATGTAGCAAATTTTTCAACCATACTCGCTCCCCAAATCCCTAAGTACTAAGTATATTATAAGCAGCCCAATTCAGGATTGAATAATCTCAATTAGATGTATATCTCCCAGTCTTTCAGAGTAAAATGTATTAAATCTTAGTCTATAGGACAACTTATACTGCCACTACCACCAAACAGGCCAGAAACACTTCTCAAGCCACTACAGATTTTTATTCACAGAGAAGCCCTTGAATCAGCAGGGCAAAGTTCTTTGCCATGAATAGCACTTCTTGCTGCAATCAGCTTAGCTAAAAAACGCCTCATAGGAATCCACAGGCAGCGAAATCTCAGACATATGCCGGGAAGCAATTTCTTCACTGATACTGCTTCTAGGGCAATGGAAACTAAAGAGAAAATAAACAAACAGGACTACATCAAAATAAAAAGCTTTTGCACAGCAAAGGAAACCATCAACAAAACAAGAAGAAAGCACACTGCATGGGAGAACATATTTGCCAATATTATCACCGATAAGGGTTTAATCTCCAACATTTACAGGGATCTCATGCAACTTAACAAAAGGAAGATAAACAATCCAATCAAAAAAAATGGGCAGTGGACCTAAATAGATACTTTTCGAAAGAAGACAGAAGGAAGGCCAAGAGACATATGAAAACATGCTCAAAATCAATAATTATCCAAGAGATGCAAATCAAAATGACAATACAGTATCATCGCACACCTGTCAGAATGGCTATCATCAACAAATCAACAAACGACAAGTGTTGGCGAGGATGCGCAGAAAAAGTAACTGCTGGTGGGAATGCAGACTGGTGCAGCCACTCTGGAGAATAGTATGGAATTTCCTCAAAAAACTAAAAATGGAACTCCCATTTGACCCTGCGATCCCACTTCTAGTTATACCGATTTTTGGACTGGAACCTGGATTCTTTGTCCGCCTGAATCGAAAAATGAATTCCCGGACAGAAAAGTGGTATAGCAAAGATGGAGATTTATTGAAGAATTAGTACAGGCTCCCACGTGGGGAGAGGGAAGAGTCCCACAGAATGGACTCCCAAGTAGGGAAGGGGAAAATTCCCTGAACTGACTCCCACAAGGAGATGGGGAAGAGTCCCACTGGGTTTTTTTTCCAAAAGGCTTATATAGGCTGCAGAACTTGGTGCCTTGATATCCCCTCTGATTGGTCACTATTCCCTTAGACTGGTTACTATAGCAACTCCTGGGCTCAAAGGTTGAACCTCACATGGGACGTGTGAAGTTCTCCCCGCCTCCTTCCTTATTGTTCTCTTATTCCCTTTGGGCTTTCTTCTCCTCCTTCTGAATGAAGGGCTTCCTTCTCTTTATTTTGTAAATATGACCTTTCTTGGCTACTTCCGATTTCTTTGTCTTATGGAAATGTAACTGCACCTGGCTTCCTTGTGTTATGGAAATGTACCTTCTCCCAGTCTGCAGCCCTGTGCTTTTTCCCATGGACCCCAATTCTAAAAAAAATCCCTAAGCCTACCTATGTTCCCCTAAAATTCCTGCTTCACTAGGAATATATCCCAAGAAGCTAGAAACACCAGTCAGAAAGGATATATGCACCCCTATGTTCATAGCAGCACAATTTACAATAGCTAAGTTTTGGAAACAGCCTAAGTGCCATCAGCAGATGAGTGGATTAGAAAAGTATGGTACATCTACACAATGGAATACTATGCTGTGTTAAAAAAGTAGGAATTCTTACCATTTGCAACAGCATGGTTGGAACTGGAGAGCATTATGCTAAGTGAAATAAACCAGTCAGAGAAAGATAAATATCACATGATCTCACTCATTTATGGAATATAATGAACAACATAAACTGATGAACAGGGACAGATGCAGAGACAGAAAAGCATCGATCAGACTGAAGCATCCATCTTATATAAAAACTGCTGTTTGAAAGTTTAACCCTGCTATTTGGCTTCTGTAAATTCTTGCTTGCTAAGACTACTCCCACTTCAGAGAGGCCATTAAACCTTCCCCAGACAAGGTTATCAGTGCTGGCACCAGGCCAGGCCTCTGGTTGAGGTCTCAAGGCCCCAGTACATACGGGCTCTTTAAGAACTTGCAAAAGGGGCTGGAAACACCCCATATTTGGGAGACAAAGAAAGTAAAAACATATAAATAGGGAAAATTCCTGCATGTTGGGGCCCAGAATTTGAGAGACATTTTCCTCTGGACCTGTGTGTAAGAAAAGTAACTCCATCTCTCTAAGTACTGCTTTGTTCTTCTCCGGTTTTCTGTAACATTATTGGTTCCCTGTCCGGGAACAACTGTGCTTGGCCTTTTTGGCCTCCGGTGAATGGGCCGGGTTTGGGACCCGGGGAGCCAGATAGGCCTCCGGGAGGTGCCACTCTGCTGATTTAGAAGAATTGAACCAGGGGACTCCGGGTGCTCCCAGACCTCAGCCCAGGACCCGGCCAGCATCTGGAGAGAGTGGACGGACACTTCTGGACCTGTCGACAGAATCTGTAAGGTAGGGGCCCCGTCAGTTCAGCCCACTCCAAGTGAGTGGAAGGGGGAGCTTGATCACCTCTCCGGAAGCCATACAGCTTCCTCAGGCAAATTAATCAGGAGTCAGGAATCAGGTGACTGTTTAAACTTTGGGTAAATATCTGGTAGAAGTCAAAAACTCAGACTAGCTAGTATATAAATGTGGGACTCTGGAGGTGAATGAATTCAGATTCGATTAAGGAATTATGAGTTCACTCTGCTGTTTGTTTGTGTGGGACTAGCCAATTTGCTACCGAGAAGGGGAACTGAACGCAGTCTTAACTCCTCCGGTAGGTTCTCACCAAGACGTTGGTTGACAATTCTGTTCTGGGGCATGGGTGCCGGGAGTGCCCCCATGCCCATCTGGGGAGTTGGGCATTGTTTCGTTTATCTGCTCAGCTCCAGTTTGGGCTAGTCTACTGAGAGAGTGTGAGTATAGATGTTTGTCTGTCTTGGCATAATTATCTGCTCATTAACTGGTCTGTGTGAAGCGAAAGCTACTTTGATTTATTCTGCATTTCTATTGATTCATCTGGCTAAAATGTTTTATTAAAGGCTGAACCTGTAATGGTCTACAAAGGTCTTAAGCAGCGCTGCTGAGTTATTTTTCTCAGAGATGTTTGCTCTCTATCACAGTGGGAGGGAATCAGCCCCCTTAGCTAATAAAAATTTCTCTCTAATTTTGTATAAGTAAGGGTTTCAGTTTGCTCTGATTTGTGAATTTGCTGTATTAAATTGAAATTTTAAAGTCCTAGGGTCAATTTAAAGGTATAAATTTATGACATTTCAAAGAACAAAGAACTTTTATTTATGGCTTTCTTATCTCTTTTGGTGATCGGAGACTTCCAGGGGCAGGGCTTACAGCTCCGCAGGGCGGAGAGATTTACAGGCCCTGTCCCTGCCTGTGACATCATAATCCAATGTGAGGACAAAGGCTGAAGTTATTATTAACTATCTATGGACCCCCATTCTAATAGCATCTGTAACTGGATTAAAGATCTTTTCTTTCAGGAGGCCTTCCAGGCTTTCAGTTCCCAAGAAATCTCCCTACACACCCTTATCTTCCTCCTCCCTATCTTTCCAGGCTAAGAGTCATTTTTCTCCACAGGTCGGACCTCAGCCTTCGAAAGGGAGGACAACTAGAGCGGTAGTCTGTAGTTTTCTCTGAAGCTCCCACTGTTTCTATTTCTCCCCTCTGTAGGAATTGTCTTCCTCTGACTCACAATCGGGAAAAGAGACAAGCAACTGGACTGGGGGATGGGACAGAGGAGCGGGGAGGGGGGGGGGGGCGGGGGGAGGGTTGTCGGCAGTTAATTATGAAGCAGGGAGATAGAGGTTTTTGTTGATTTTACTGGCTGCAGACCCTTTCTGCTGGCGTAGGGGTATGGTCCAGGTGTCTTATCAGAACTTCACTAGATTCAAGGTCGCAAGTTTTCTGCAAGCATAATTAATCTAGCTGCCCTGGTGATTTAAAACTGGTTGCTAGGCAGACTCAACCCCCGAGAGCCAGGTGAAAGAAGGGGGTGAGGGGGGCTGGATGCCCGAGCTGCTTACAGTGGCCCTGGAAGAAGCCTCAGCAGCGAGAAAAGCGGGGGACAGCAGACATTTACCTGACACTAGAGCTGCCCCGCTGCTGCCCAGTGAGTAATGAGCATTTTACAACAAGCAATACAAGGCTTAGGCCTTTGGCTCATTTGCTGCAGCAGTTAAACCAGAAGCCAGTGACTGCTACTAGCCTTCCTGCAGCCCCAGAAATAGAGCAGCAGGCCCGGGATCTGTAAAAGCAGCAAATAGAGCTAGTGAAAGCTCCCTGTTTGCAAATGTACTGAAAGGGTTCAGTACCTGTTGCTGCTGGAAGAGGAGGGGCTGAGATCCCCTTCCAGTGCACTCCCTTGGGAGAGGCCTGGTCCCTGCTCTGCCACAAAGGGGACTGGTGGGAAGACAAGGGGCCTAAAACCCAAGCCACTGCCACAGAAGCGCTTTGCAGTATGCAAAGCTGTTTCTAACTGCAACTCTGGCTGTTTTGGACTGGCAGCTTAAAGTCAAAGAGCAAAGGAAAGGCACTCTCCCTGGACCGGGGAGCCTTCAGGACTTTGAGATTCTCCAAGAGAGGAGGAGTCTGACTGAGGGATGGCAGAGACCCTGTTGGGTTAGAAGGACCTAAGGCCACATGTTAAACTTATAAATTACGGCTTTCTAGGCAGATGTCCAAGCCCAGATATGTAGGGGTGAAGCTGCCTATTTACAGCAAAACAACTTTCTCCCGTGCCAGAATAAAATTTAGGGAAATTAGACAGGCTGTGTTTGTGGCTAGAAAGAAGAACTGGCCACCATGCACAGCCCTGACAGTGACCTGCAGAAAGCTGTATAATAGATTTATATGATACCTGCGACTTCATGGACATGACTCCAGAAAGACAAGGACAATTTTGCTTTGTGTAGGAAGGTCAAGAATAGACTTTAGTCACCACCCTAAGATATTTGTATAGCCCTACCATATGTCATATATGATAGCAGAAGATTTGGCTACCTAAGGTGGCCACAGTGCCAATGTTACTGTCTTTCAGGCCTGTGTGACCATGCCCATGTCAGGGGTGGCACAAACCTCAACTTTAGGAAACTGGGGAAGGCCTGTTTGGAACAGAGGGAGGTAGTGAGTACCAGCCCTTTGTTACAGGAATTACAGACCCCGTGAGGTCCTGTGACATATGAGACCCTGTAAAGCAATAAAGCTCCCTTAGTCCTTTCTCAGAGGGCATGTCACCCCTCCCAGAGACCATATGAAATTTTAAGGACAAGTTAAGTAGGGGGAACCCTACTACAAGGACAGCTATAATTGTCTACTTGAATATAGACACATTTTGAATTTATCCTTGTCATTTGAAGACAGTTATATTACTCTGAAGAATCCATAGAAAGGACTAACAAGGAAAATCAGAAGATCTTAAAGCAGGTCAGTATATTTTTCTCCTTATGTAATGCCTCTAAAATTTGGCAATGCTTAATAAATCATGGCAATACATTTCTCTGCATAAATTCAATAAGACCGGTTTCTAATAGTGGTTTTATTGACCGGAAACTTTGACTGGAGTGTCATGTTTTAAAGAGCCCCGTCTGAACTCTGAAGACTTAAAGCCAATAAGAGTGCCAAGGAAAAGCCTGGTATCCTGCTTGGGAGCCCTGAAAATGGCTGGCGCTGGAGCGTCAGGCCCATGCCCTACCATCACTGGTGGTTGGTCAGAGTAGAGGGGAGCAATAAGGACGACTCTGTGTCCCTGTGGAACCCCACACACTCTAGGCTGTGACAAGTAGGAGGGCTACTGAGATGGGCCTTAAAACCTAGGGCGTGGGCCCAGGTGGAGTCGCTGCAGGTGAAGGATTCACCTAACTCAGCAGATACTACAGGAAGGCCTGACAGCAGCTGAATGGCTTGACTTCCTGGCCCCACTAAGATTCAATCATGAAATTCTGGCAAAGGTAGTCAGTTACC
The DNA here is from genome assembly GCF_963455305.1 of Plecotus auritus. Classification (NCBI taxonomy): domain Eukaryota; kingdom Metazoa; phylum Chordata; class Mammalia; order Chiroptera; family Vespertilionidae; genus Plecotus; species Plecotus auritus. The sequence goes on from NC_137775.1 coordinate 105,403,929, forward strand.
ATTCTTGTGTTTATGCAAACAATTAGGCCAAATTAAATACAATAGGTAAATTAGTCTTTATCTGGCTCTTAGATAAACATAGAGGTAATTTTGAGGAGAAAAATTCTATTTCAATAGAGGTCATTAAAACTGACATGTTTTCTTTCCCTTCCACTGGACCATTTGTTACAGTTTGTCTCTGCCAGGTCACAAGCCCACCTCCTTCTGGGCCCAGGCCTCATTGTCCCTGTGACAGACAGCAAGGATCTCTTGGCTCTGAAAAGAAAACTCCGTCCCTCCTCAGCACAAAGCAGCTACAGAAGAAATTCAACGTCCATTTTCCCTAAAAGAATTCAGAGCCAGGATCCTTGAAGTAATATATTAGGCAGTTAGACAGACATGAGCAGAGCAGGGACGATGGGCCAACTAGCGCTACAGGATGTAACTAAGTCTTTCCACCTCTATGTATGTGAGACAAGGGGCATAGGCAAAGAGGTACTCACCAAAGTCTCAGCCCCTAGAAAAGGCTGGTAGCCTATTTGTCCAAAACACTTGACCCCTTTGCATTTGAGTGACCTGCTTGCCTCTGGGCGGTAGCAGCCACAGCTATGCTTATTGAAAAAGCAAATAAGTTAACCCTAGGGCAGTAACTAATCCTAACTGCCCCACATGAGGTCGAGGTTTTACTCCAGAACACACTAGAGCACTGGATGTCAAACACTTGAGTCACCCAGTTTCAGGCTCTCTGGTAGACAAAAGAAAAATCAGTAACAATTTATACTGATAGCAGGTACGCATTTACAACAAGGTAAGAGTTCTCCACAGAAGCAATAGGGAACCAGGCCATAGATGAAGCTGCCCGGGAGGCTGCTCTAAAACCAGTGGGGCCTCTACAGATTCTAGTGACTCTTCCAGATCCTGACCTACCCAATCTAGAAAAGCTAAAATCCATAACCAGTCTTTATTCAAGTTCTTACAGGCTTTACAATCTACCCAGGAAGCAATCCAGAAGCACATCTGAGACTCTCTGCCTGTACCAACTCCTGGTCTGGTTCATCCCTTCCACCCTGGTGACTCTGTTTGGGTAAAGAAATTTGCCAACCAAGGACTGACTCCTACCTGGAAAGGACCACCTTCACGGCAGTCAAGGTCAACGGAATCCCAACATGCCTTCATCACACCCGGCTTAAGACAGCCCAGGGAAAATTGAGAGTCCAGAACTCTTCAGACTCTCTAAAGATTACTCCTGACCCTCATTCCAGGCCCTTATCTTATAAGCAGGCCCACTAACTTTATTAGGCAGAAAATTAAGATTATAGTCCTCAGGGGTAAATATAACTGCAATGACTAAGAGTCAATGATTTGACTCATGCACATAAAACCAGTGGGGAATGAAGCATCCATCTTATATAAAAACTGCTGTTTGAAAGTTTAACCCTGCTATTTGGCTTCTGTAAATTCTTGCTTGCTAAGACTACTCCCACTTCAGAGAGGCCATTAAGCCTCCCCCAGACAAGGTTATCAGTGCTGGCACCAGGCCAGGCCTCTGGTTGAGGTCTCAAGGCCCCAGTTCATATGGGCTCTTTAAGAACTTGCAAAAGGGGCTGGAAACACCCCATATTTGGGAGACAAAGAAAGTAAAAACATATAAATAGGGAAAATTCCTGCATGTTGGGGCCCAGAATTTGAGAGACATTTTCCTCTGGACCTGTGTGTAAGAAAAGTAACTCCATCTCTCTAAGTATTGCTTTGTTCTTCCTCGGTTTTCTGTAACAACACTGTCAAACCTCAGAGGGAAGGTAGGGGAGGGTGGGGCTAAGGGGGAGAGATCAACCAAAGTACTTTTGTGCATGCATATAAGCCTAACCAATGGACACGGACATCAGGGGGGGGTGAGGGCATGAGTAGGGGGGGGGACTGGGGGGTTAATGGGGGGGATGAGGACACATATGTAATACCTTAATCAATAAAAAAATTTAAAAAAAAATGTTTTTAGCCTCTTTCCCTGAAGTCTGGGAACCAACTAAAGATATATTAGCTAACTCCCTTTCCCAGACCTTGGTTTACATTGTGTTTTTATTACTCATCTTTAACCATTGCCTGTTTAACCTTTGGTATGTTTCATATCCTCCCATTTAGATGCCCTAAAGCTACTCCTGATCCTCCGCATGGAACAGCAAATGGAGGCTGCTACATCCATCTTCCGTGGCCCCTTAGACCACCCACTTCTGATGGCACCCTGACTGCTGCCCCAAACTATGATCCCTTTGCCAGCAGGAAGCAGCCAGAAAGATATGGCACTGCCTAACCCCAAGGGCAGTTGGAGTTTCCTAATCAGAGGGGGGACTGAAACAGGAATTTTAGGGGAACATTGGCAGGTTTAGGGAATTTTTAGAATTGGGGTCCATGAAAAAAACACAGGGCTACAGACAGGGAGAAGGTACATTTCCATAACACAAGGAAGCCAGGTACAGATACATTTCCATAAGACAAGGGAGCAGCAACAGGTGTATTTCCATAAGACAAGGAAACTGGAAGTAGCCAAGAAAGGTCTATATTTACAAAGTAAAGACTGAAGAAAGCCCAGAAAAAATAGGAGCACAATGAGGCAGGAAGGCCTTGGGAGTCACTATAGTTACCAATTCTAAAGGGAATATTGACCAATCAGAGGAGATATCAGGACACAGGAACTACAGCCTTTATAAACCATGGAAACAAGAAGTTGGTGGGAACCTTTCCCCCTCCCCATGTGGGAGCCCATTCTGTGGAACTGTTTCCCTCTCCCCACGTGGGAGTCTGTACTTGTTCTTCAATAAATCTCCACCTTTGCTATACTACCCTCTGTCCATGGATTCATTCTTCGACTCCAGAGGACAAAGAATCTGGGTTCCAGTCCAAAAATTCCGTATCAGAATCATAATTGAAAATCCATGTATTAGGCCTCAAAAGATAGAAATACGAAAGAGTTGCCTTCAGACCTTAAATGACTTTTAGAAATTATTAGAGGACATTAATTAGTTAAGACCTTATCTAAAAATTTATTCAATATACTTAGGAAATCCTAAGAAAGCTTTTATTAAGTGTATGTAAAGACCTACCAAATAATTTTCTAATTCTGAGGCTCGCCTCACTCAAGCAGTGAGATGGCAAATACAGCATGTAACAGCAGTTTGCAACCATCTAAAAAATATAAAAGCAGTTTGGGACCATCTAGTAAATGCTATCTTCCCTAAACCAAGGACACTTAAGAGTAAATAATTTGCATTTTGCCTCCCTAAACAAAGCTTTTGTCAATATACTAAAAAAAAAGACTGATAGCAGAAATCCAATTAGTGTCATTTATTGTCCACACCCAAGGACAAATGAAGTTAGAAAATAAACCTTATTTCAGACTCATTTAAATTGGCAAATTAAAATAAGTGGATATTCAAGGAAACTTAGTTGTCACCTACTATAAAAACAGTTACTACAATTTTTATATTACACCCCTATTACTATCTGTTATAATAATGTAACCCCTCTAATGTATGAAATAATTATTGTATGAAATGTTTGCTGTATGGAAACCCCCAATACTCTGTAACTTCCAAAACTAATGAACACCCCACTATCTTGATATAAAAGCTCTGAGCCCTTAAAGTGTAAACGCCCTGCTCCCTGCATAAGGCACACCATCTGGCCCACACTGATAAGGACACAAGTTGTTTACCACGGTCTATATAACCCTGAGACTGTCTTCAGTTGAGGTCTCCTGCCCGATAAGAGGAGGACTCCATGTCGCTCTGAGTGACAAGCCCCTGATTGCTCTGCTGTGTGAGCCTGAACCAACTGCGGCCGCCTGCCTGTCTCTGTTTTCGTCGTCTGTCCTTCAGTGTGCATCGCCGGGTGGCCTTTGCTGGAGCCTAGGACCCACTAGGAATAGGTAAATAAACCCCGTGTGATTGCATACTAATTCTGTCTTGTGTGTCATGTGTTCCGGTTCGGCTCAGCTGTCTAGAAGTTGAAGTACCAGGGGATAGGCCGTTATTGCTGACTCCTGGTCACCTGTGTTTGTCCCACTAAGTCTAAACAGGTAATCAATTAATTGGGGCATAATTGGGACACTATCTATATATATAAAAGGTACTGTGCAAAGTGTCCTCTTGGGAGTTCGACCAGGAGACCGGGAGTTCGATTGCTCACTATGACATGCGCTGACCACCAGGGGGCGGTGCGGAATGAAGAAAGGCCCTGGCTGGCAGCCAGCAGCTGAGGAAGGGAGGGCCCGGCTGGCAGCCAAGGAAGGGAGGTCCCAGCTGGCAGCTGGCAGCTGAGGAAGGGAGGCCCTGTCCCTGGCCAACAGCCGGCAGCTGGCAACTGGAAGCTGGGGAAGGAAGGCCCCGGCTGGCAGCCACAAGGCCCCAATCAGCCCTGATCATCGGCCAGGCCTACGGACCCTACCCGTGCATGAATTTCGTGCACCGGGCCTCTAGTATCAAATACTAGACAGGAACCGATTCCTCGAGCATTAACTGTTTTTACTGATGGTTCATCTAATGATAAAACTACTTATTGTGCAATAGATTCAGAACAAGTCATCCAGACTAGTCATACTCCTGTGCCAAGAATTGAATTAGAAGCTATTAAGGCTGCACTGCAGAATTTCCAAGAGCTTCTTAATATTATTTCTGATTCTACCTATGCTGCTGGCCTGGTAAACAGAATTGAGACTGCTCGATTAAAATAGCTCAGTGACCAAAGTTTATTTATACTATTTAAACAGGTACAGCAAATTGTACAATAAAGACAATATTCCTTTTATATTACTCATGTTAGGGCTCATACCACCCTGCCTGATCCTTTAACAAAAGGAAATAGATATGCCAATCAATTGATTGCTTTATTAAAACAGGGCACAGAATTTCATCAGCTTTTACATCAGCCTGCCAAAATGTTGTCTAAACAATTCTCAATCACTCGACAGCAGGCAAAACAGATTATCAAGGAATGTCCTACTTGCATGTTACATCTGTCTCAAGGGCCTAATACAGGAATTAACCCTCAAGAATTGATAAGGGACCATATCTGGCAAGTGGATGTAACACATTATACTCCTTTTTGTCACCTTGGGGCATTGCATGTCTCTGTAGATACCTTTCCAAAGGTTTTATGGCCCACTGTATCTACAGGAGAAATGGTGAAACAGGTCATTAATCATTGCCTAGCTGCTTTTGCCATCATGTGAATTCCAAAAATTATTAAAACTGATAATGGACCTGCATACATATACAAGCTGTCATTTCCAGCATTTTTTGTACAGAATGGAAAATTCAACACATTACGGGAATACCATACAATTTCCAAGAACAGGCAATTATAGAACGCCAACATCAGCAGCTCAAATCCCAACTTGAAAAACAAAAAGGGGGAATAGAGATGCTGGAAAAATCTCCTGTAGGTAGACTACACCAAAGCTTAATTATCTAAATTTTTTCACTTGTAATGCTGATGGCAAGACACCAATAAAATTATACTGGTATCATAATAACCCCAAATAAAAAAGGCTTGATCAAATGGAAGGATCCCGAGTCTGGCTTATGGAAAGGTCCCAACCCTTTATTAAGCTTTGGTCGAGAATATGCTTATGTATTTCCAGAAAACTCCTTCAAGCCTGGGTGGATTCCTGCAAGGAACATCAAACTCCAATATAGAGCTGCGGAAGAAGGTGACCAAACTAATGAGGACCTTACACCTGAAGCCTCATCCTGTACCTGTGGCTGCAGACAGATGACTACTCTGGCCCCAAATAGCAGAAGCCCCAAGCACACTTATGGACTAATTCCTTAGATGCCTGACAACAATTTTAAAAGGACATGAAAGAACTCAATCCTTTTCACTGGATCTCCTTACATCTGCCTCTTAGCATAACCACTATTGTCTGTCTCATGCTTATATATTTCTAGTATGCACATGTGGAATAAAGTGTCTTAAAAGGACTCAAGCCCTATAGATGGCATACACTTTTCAAGATTTATTAAGAAGAGTTTGCAGAAAATCCAAGTCCTGACTCCAATCCTCAGAAATCCAGTTCTTTACCACAGGGGAGAGTGGCTGTTATCGGAAGCCTATACATCCCGGGACTCCACAACCACAACAGCCAGGGAACAGCTGCGAACCCAGGACACCAGATTACAAGCAGCACAAATACGTGGACTCGAATGAGCTCTACACCTTCTCACAGAAATAAACAGATGGGACTACCTCAAAATAAAAAGCTTCTGCACAGCAAAAGAAACCATCAACAAAACAACAAGAAAGCCCACTGCATGGGAGAACATATTTGCCAATGTTATCTCCGATAAGGGTTTAATCTCCAACATTTACAGGGAACTCATACAACTTAACAAAAGGAAGATAAACAATCCAATCAAAAAATGGGCAAAGGACCTAAATAGACACTTTTCGAAAGAGGACTCTCAGAAAGCCAAGAGACACATGAAAACATGCTCAAAGTCACTAATCATCGGAGAGATGCAAATCAAAATGACAATGAGGTACCTCCTCACTCCTGTCAGATTGGCTATCATCAACAAATCAACAAATGAAAAGTGCTGGAGAGGATGCGGAGAAAAAGGAACCCTCCTTCCCTGCTGGTAGGAATGCAGACTGGTGCAGCCATTGTGGAAAACAGTATGGCATTTCCACAAAAATTTTAAAATGGAACTGCCATTTGACCCAGTAATACCACTTCTAGGAATATATCGCAAGAAGCTAGAAACACCAATCGGAAAGGATATATGCCCCTCTATATTCATAGCAGCACAATTTACAATAGCTAAGATTTGGAAACAGCCTAAATGCCCATCAGCAGATGAGTGGATTAGAAAACTATGGTACATCTACACAATGGAATACTATGCTGCTATAAAAAAAGAAGGAATTCTTACCATTTGCAGCAGCATAGATGAAACTGGAGAGCATTATGCTAAGTGAAATAAGCCAGTCAGTGAAAGAAAAATACCACATGATCTCACTCATTTATGGATAGTAAAGAACATTATAACCTAACTAGAGGCCCGGTGCATGAAATTTGTGCACTGGGGGTGTGTCCCTCAGCCCAGCCTGCACCCTCTCCAATCTGGGACCCCTCAAGGGATGTCCGACTGCCCGTTTAGGCCCAATCCCGGTAGGATTGGGCTTAAATGGGCAGTCAGACATCCCTCTCACAATCCAGGACGGCTGGCTCCCAACTGCTCGCCTGCCTGCCTTCCTGATTGCCCCTAACCGCTTCTGCCTGCCAGCCTGATCACCCCCTAACCACTCCCCTGCCAGCCTGATTGATGCCTAACTGCTCCCCTGCCAGCCTCTTTGCCCCTAACTGCCCTCCCCTGCAGGCTTGATCGCCCCCAACTGCCCTCCCTTGCAGGCCTGGTCCCTCCCAACTGCCCTTCCCTCCTGGCCATCTTGTGGCGGCCATCATGTGTCCACATGGGGGCAGCCATCTTTGAGCACATGGGGGTAGCCATCTTGTGTGTTGGAGTGATGGTCAATTTGCATATTATTCTTTTATTAGATAGAATGAACAAAAAGATAGGTACAGAGGCACAGAAGCATCGAACAGACTGTCAGCTTACAGCAGGAAGGCTGTGGATGGGTGGGAGGGGAGAGGTGAGATCAACCAAAGGACTTGTATGCATGCATATAAGCATAACCAATGGACTCAAGACCCTGGGGGGTGGGGTGAGGGCATGTGCCGGGGGGCAGGGGAGGCGGGGGAAGGTCAATGGGGGAAAAAAGGAGACATATGTACTACTATTTGTAATACTTTAAACAATAAAATAAAATAAAAAATAATTTTTTAAAGAAAACCAAAAGGGAGATATGCGGGAAGCCACTACTTGCCATACTGTCAGCCACTACTTGCCATGCTGTCACGAGAGTGCACCAAGGAACACAGATGGCTGAAGCATCTAGAGTGTTAACAGGGCTGACGCTAAGCACTGATTGTTCATGTTGAGATAGTGGTGGCTCAAGGCAATTCCATAACCTGATAATCCTCTTACTGTTTTCCAAACTTTACCTTCGATATGCCTGTATGCATTGCTAAAGGGCAAATGTGTATTCAAGTAAATAAATAGCAGACCAGGCCAGAAGTCGATGTGTCTCTTCAAGAAAGAGGCTACACCTGTCCCTCAATGCCTTCTAAATTCATAGTTCTTGTTTAGTATCCTCATTTGTGCATTGGCCCTCCATCAGATCTTGAACCCTGCCTCGAAGGTTGCGGCAATCTGCTCCCACAAGTGTGCCTTACTTGGGTGGGTGTCATCTAGTGCATTGAAATGTCCTGGTTCAATTCCAGGTCAGTGCACAGTCCTGCCTGGTTCCTTAGTAGAGTGTGTGCAGGAGGGAGTTGATGGACGTTTATCTCTCTCCCTCCTCCCACCTTCCTCTCTTCCTAAAAAAATAAATAAAAGTATTTTAAAAATATATTTAAAAAGAACAAATTCTGTGATTTATGTACTCACAACTATAAGTCTACTTTTGCCACACCTTGTTTATGAGTGTCAGATAAGATTATTAGATATGTGACGGTTTCACAGCTTTATCTCTGTGTCAAGGCTCAACAATAGTACACATTAGAAAAGTGCACATTCTTGCATGTCAGTTCTCATTTCCTGGGAGGAAAGCATTGCCTCAGTGGCAGCAAATATTGACAAGCAGTGAAGATTAATGCCATCAGAAACAACAGGAATTCTGACTGGTTACAAAAGACACATCCTGCCGAAACCGGTTTGGCTCAGTGGATAGAGCGTTGGCCTGCGGACTGAAGGGTCCCGGGTTCGATTCCGGTCAAGGGCATGTACCTTGGTTGTGGGCACATCCCCAGTGGGAGGTGTGCAGGAGGCAGCTGATCGATGTTTCTCTCTCATCGATGTTTCTAGCTCTCTATCCCTCTCCCTTCCTCTCTGTAAAAAACCAATAAAATATATTTAAAAAAAAAAAAAAAAAAAAGACACATCCTGGGACTGATTACAGTATTATTTTTCCCATAGGCTTCAGTTCCTACATATTGAGAAATGACCTTGTGGTGAACACTGTATAGAGACCACGGGAATCCACACAACCATTAAATTATTTTCTCTGCCAATGACTTCAGCTACAGGAAAAAGTTTTGGAGGACTGAGAATGTCTGTACACAAAGGTTACACAAGCCACAGACCCAGGAACATTTCTGCATTTACGTTCAGAAGAGGCACTTTCCATTTAATTTACTGCAGTCTCTCCTATCACTATGAATACAGTGTTTCTGTCTCAATAGTAGGTTAACCTCAGAGTCTTACAAAAAATGTCACAAGACTATGAAATTTCTACTTCATAGCACATGGCTCCTTTGCAGTATGTGGGGAGGAATTCCCCTAAACATTGCTGAGAATTATGTAATGCATACTATGAATGGAGAACATATGTCATAGTGTTCACAGAAGGAAAGAAAAGGACTCCTCTTCTGGGTGACCATTGACCTCACCAGTAATCAAGGTGCCAGGATGTAAATTAAAACCACAAAGTCATGCAGTCTTTCTTTCAAGGCCTTTGGCAACAATGCAAAATAAGCTGGTTTGGGACAAAGAGTGATTTTTCTGCCATCATGCTCTCCCTTCCGATGGACTGAAGGTTTGATGTCCCCACAATATCTGTTCACATCTACATGCTGACAGATCACAACAGTGCTTTCAAACCATCCCAAGAAGTGAATAGAACCAACGCTATTAAAGGTACAACAGAAAAAAAGCTTCCTTACCAAAATATTATAACCCAGAGCCAGTGGTTTTCAGACAGGTGAAACAGAACCTAAGCCAATCTTCCAGCATAATGTGAGAGCCACAAACTCCCTGAAAGTGGTACCATTTATTTGCTGAGGATGGGTGTTCTGGACAAACCCTGGGTCACGCCAATACTGTAGTCAGAGAGAAAGAAATGAAGAACCCGCCAAGAGTTCAGAGTATTTAGAATTTTCTCAAGCACAAGAGAGCATGCAGGGTTTTAGAATGATTCACACTGTTCAGGTAAGTCAGGTGGTAGAGGTGACATCACTTCAGCCACAAACCCTCACAGTGACATCAATCGGGTAGTAGGCCTGGGCAAACACACAAGTGCAAGCAGCTCCTTAAAGCCTCACTTGTACCTGAAACTTATGAGGAATTTGGCAGAGTGTATGAACTCATAAAAAGGAATTATATTAAGGCAAATGTGTATCACAGAGTCTGTCTCACTGTTGTTATTCTGAGTAAGAAAAATGAAACATTCCCTACACATTTAAGGATTTTCTCCAGTGTGAAATCTCAGATGTCTTAGAAGGTTATATTTTTGTCTAAACAATTTCCCAAACTCTGTACACTCATAAGGCTTTTCCCCATGTGAACTCTCTTGAAGGAAAGGAGCTGACTACTGAACCCAAAAGACTTCCCATATTCACTACACTCATAAGGTTTTTGCCCAGTGTGAACTCTCTGATGTTCTGTGAGGGTACAACTTTCACTGAAGGACTTGCCACAATCAGTGCACTCATATGGCTTTTCTCCAGTGTGAACTCTGTGGTGGTGAGTGAGGTTAGACTTATACCTGAAAGACTTGCCACGATCCATACATTCATAATGCTTTTCTTCAATGTGAATTCTCTGATAGTGAATGAGGGTAGAGCTCTGACTGAAGTACTTCCCAAAATCTGTACACTCTTATGGCTTCTCTCCAGTGTGAACTCTGAGGTGTGCAGTGAGGTGACTCCTTTGACGAAAGGACATCCCACATTCTCTACACTCATGCAGCTTTTCTCCAGTGTGAACTCTCTTATGTCAAATGAGGCTAAAGATTCGTCTAAAAATTTTCCTACATTTGTTACACTCATAAATCAGTTCTCCAGAACAGACACCCTGAGATTCAACAACTTTCTGGTGGCTGGCAGCATTTTCACATTCACCCCACTGGTGATGACTTTTTCCACTGAGAAATTCCACAGCAATCTCACTGCCACAGTGTGGCTCCTCAGTGCTATGAATAGCCTGGTGCTGGAGAAGCTCTGAGGGAGCTTGGAGGGCTTCCCCAACCTCCCTAGTGTTTGAAGGCACCTCTGATAAGTAGAAGCTGCACCTGGTCACAAATGAGGCCTTGTCCATAGCTTCTTTGAAGGACATCTCTCCACCAGCATTCTTCTGTTGCTGGTGAGGATTTGCACTGAAACAGATGCCTCTCACACATGCATCACTGAAGAAGCCTTTGTGCTCAAAGTATGCTGCTTGTAACTCAGTCAGGTGCAAAATATCTTTTAACACTGAGAAACACCGCTTATACGAATGGTTCTTCTGGGTTGATGAAGCTATCCTAGGAAACCTGACCTGTGACTCTCTCTCTACAGATACACTCTGATCAGAGCAGGCCTCATCGTCATCCTTCTTATGCCAACAACCAGAAAACAGAAAAAAGATGAGGAAATTAATGCTGACTATGGTGACGGGGGGTAGTTTCATTACAAAAGTGTGTTGACCATGACACCGTGGCTCTAGGCAATTTTCTGAAAAGAAGACATGTGCAGGAAGGATTACTGAGAAGCTTCTGTGAAGTTTTGGGTCTCTGAAGATCAGTAAAGAAGGAAGACCACAGCAGGAATATGACAAAAAGATGGCAAGCACCACATGGCACAGAAGTAAGACTTTGTGCCCTTCCTGAGGCCAACAGTGTTCAGTAGGGCTTGTCTGCAGGTGACATAGCAGCTCTGCAGAACTTTGCTTATGTCTTATTCAAAGAAAAAATCAGCAAATGAGTAGCTGTTGTTCTAGGACTACTTAAGCATGTATGTGCACCTCATAACACATGTGCAGGTCAATGTTAAAGAATACTGCAGAGGCAGCAGTGCAGAGGAACAGGTGATGTAAAAATGCCACAAGGGTGAACATAGCCAAATGCTACAAAGTCCTAGGTGAAATAACATATCAAAAAGTGTAATGTAGGTCAAATTAAAGGTAAAAATGAGGTGTAGGCAGTGGCACCTGCATCTGAACACTGATGGAATTGAGCTGGTTCCTGGTATAATTTAAACACAGCCCTTGTGTCATACATTATGATAGTTTCCACTCTGCTGGGCCAGGCCTCCTCTGAGACCATCCTGCATGTTCACCCTGTGAAATAAACCAGGGTTCTCCCTGCACCAACTTCTCTACAAATACATAAAACATAAATATTCCAAGTATTAATGAAAGATGACAGGGTGACCAACCAGCCCTGGTCCAGAGCAATTCCACTTGCAATAGTATTCAGGGAATGTAATAATACAAACACCAATTGAAGGAGGGTCTTACAAGAACAGCCCATGGTTCATGTAAGTAAAGACCATAACCTGTCACAGGTACTCCCCGAGGACCTTTATCCAGAGGAAGGGTGCAAAAATGGAAGCCATGGATCTGGATATAGTCACCCTCCCAGGGAGAGAACAGCAGGTGGGACCTATTAAGCTGTATGTAAGACTCCTGACTCCCAGGCACAACATGTATAGTTTGAGGAAAATAGTATTAAAGCAGTTTGTGGAGTCTATTCCTCAGGGCTCTTCACACAGCTCAGCACTAGCATCCATAGCACATTTGACATGACAGTGAGGAAAATTTGCAGAGCTCATGGTCTGGCTGTAAAAGAGAGAAAGCTACAGGTGGATAATAAAGGAAGAGAGGGCATCACCTCAGACTGTTAGGAGAGATGTGAAGGTCTAACCTACAGATTATACAAGTGCAAATACTTCCAGCATCACTTCGCAGTACAGAAGTCTCTGAGCCTCAACAAGGATCCCCCACTCCTCAGGAGAGAAGGAAATGGCCATGTCCTCAAAGTTCATATCCAGCCATAATGGAGACAGTTTAGTCCTTTATCAGCTTCTCTCCTAGGATTTTACATTGATCATACACCCCAACTTCCATATCCATCTGCTCCCTCAACTTCTGACTACAGAGAAGATATCAAGCCTTTGTTTCATCAAAGACACTCACTCCTTATATTCCTACTGATGCTGTGTCTTCCCACAACAATAAGGGCAATGAGCAACAATAGATCATACCTGTGTTCTAGAACTCACATGTAGGCAACACTGTGCCTTTTCAATACAGTGGGTGTCATGAACATAGGGTACAGAGAGATGTTGTCCATAATGAGAGTGTGAGTGATTGACACTGTTCTTGTCAGGCAATAAAGAGCAATTAAAACAAGATGAGACTGCAGCTGTTGCATATTAACTTGTGAATCACACACCAGGATTGTGATTCCCTAGATTCTCATTTCAAGACCCTGAAATTTTTGGCATCACACTTCACCCTTTCGACACCAATCCTAGGGTGCTGAGGCCATCACTTTACACTGCCTGCTGCCCATAAGTCTTTGCACCACACTTCGCTCACACAGCTTCATTCCCAGAGGCATAATGCCAAAGGTAACACAAATATGTCATGACTTGGACAGTTTTTCTTAATCATCTTCATTTCCAATACTCCAATTCACCACTTCAGTAATGTATTTCTCTCTTACCCTTCATCCTTCCCAAAGCCAGCTGAGATGACACTGATGTATGCTATCTCTTTCCTATTGATCACTGTAACTGCCTTTCACAACAAAAGGCAGGTGTGCACACATATTTCACCTAATCTCTGGACCAAGAATGTACCACCATAATAGATCCTCTTTTCAGGAATTAATCTGAAATTCACCTTATCACATTATCCAGATATCACCAGAAATGAATTCCGCCTTCATTCCCTCTTATGTCAATGTCAGGGCCCCTGCAGCCATGAATGCACATGCCCTCTCCAAGTACACATCACTCTTTCTAACATAACTCTCAAACCTACACTCCCACAGTCCCAGCCCCCATAATCATCTCCCTGACTTCCTACTCATTACTCAGCATGTGTGGTTTTGTGAATGTCTGGAAAAAATTCAAACAGAATTAACTTCTATACCAACTCTCATAGTCCACATTCATTGAGGAAGCCTTGAGTCCTTCTATGATGGCCTCCCTCCCTGATTGTTTTTTTCTTCAACCTCACCTACTGAGAAGCACATCAAATCAGAGATACCTGGAGCCCAGCTCTTCCATTGCTGCACTCGATGTCCCTTTCACCAGTCACAGCCTTCAGCACTCAAGTCCCATGGCCTATGGCCCTTTATCCCAGGTCCAGTGTGTCTCACATATGAAAACTCATGCCTGTATGTAAATCATTCAGACTACTGACCATACCACAGGCCACACCAAGGCTCTCAACACAATCCTGGTGTGTGATTAACAAGTAAATATGCAACAGCTGCAGTCTCATCTTGTTTTAATTGCTCTTTGGTCTCCAATTAAACAGAAAAAAAGTTTTTTTAAAAAAGATGATCTACAACTCTACCCTGGTCACTACACTCCCAACTACCTTTCAAAGAAATTTTCAACCTGAACTGCTCCTCAGAGTTCCAGATGCTCATGAACTGCTCTCTGAAATATCACACACCATAACAGATAAAAGATAAAAGTTTGGTATCCCCAATGAACATTACATTTCTACTATGAATATCTGCATCTCAGTTGATGGTGCTTCCATACCTCCAGCTGCCAAATACAAACCTTCAAGTCATCCCTGGCTCTTACCTCTCTCTCAAACTCAAAATTAGAAAATCCAGTTGGCCACACCTAAAACACCGATTCAGAATGCAACTGCTTATTTCAACTCCACAGTCACCATCATGGGCCACTTACCATCACGCTCACCAAAACTATCACAGCAGCTTCCATCCTGGTTTTTCTACCACTTCCATCACACCCATATAGTTTGTTATGCTTCAGCCATAGGGAGTCTAATGAGATCTTGGTCAGATCACCTGCCCCTATTGCTCCAAATCTTCCATTGTTTCCTTCACCTGCAGAACAGACTCCAAAGGTACCACAAAGCTCCTCTAGATCTGACTCCTGTCCCATTGTTACCAGTTTCTATTTTTAAAAAATGGACATAAGCCCCAGCTGCTATGGCTCAGTGAATAGCGCACTGGCCTGTGAACTAAAGGGTCCCAGGTTTGATTCCGGTCAGGGGCACATGCCAGGGTTGTGGGCTCCATCCCCAGTTCGGGGGAGGGGGTGTAGGAGTCAGCCTATCAATGATTCTTTCTGATCATTGATTTTTCTATCTCTCTCCTTCTCCCTTCCTCTCTGGAAGCAATAAAAATATATATATTTTTTTAAAAAAGGACACCACTTGGTTCCTGAATGAGCTCAGTCTTCACTCTAAGCCTTTGCACATATAGGAACCTATGCCTGGAAGGACCTTTCACTTCCAATTCCACTGTTGGCCAAAAATAGGGATCACTTCATACAACCCAAACATGTACTTAGAATTCTGGGCTTGGTGTCTCATCAAGGTCCCCAGGTACAAGAGCTAGAGGAGAGGCAGGACAATCCCAGGATACCACTATCTCAGAAGTCGTGAGTGTGAGGCCCTGATATCAGTTCCACAAAACAGCACCCTTAAACCACTCTGCATTTGCAGGAATCTGTGTTAAGAGAACGATCTGTTAAGACCCTGGCCACCACCCCCAGGATCCATGGGCTCAGACTGCTCAGTACCGTTTCCCAGCCAATGGGGCCACATGTCCTGGAAATGACCGCATTACCTCAAGGCTCAGTCCTCAGTGCACACTCTTGCCAGTTATCTTACCTTTTACAGGACTTCTGCCTCCTGTCCCTAACTGCTATCATCTCTCTTCTGGTCTGTTCTTCTTCTGAGCTGCTTTGGGAAAAACTACCTCACACAAGGACCCTCTTTTGTTCAGGACCATCCCTGTCCCCAGTTTCCCGAGAATGAAAGTAAAAACTTTTCGTGCAAAACACTGCCTCATCTTCTTTGTCGCCTTTAGACAGAAAACAAGTCCTGGGTTTCCCACATCACACCTTTTGTCACACATGAGCTACTCACTGTTTCGGGCACTGCGACCTGGACTGCAGGACCCCAGAGGTGCCCGCACCCAAGGCTGGAGGGTTAAATCCCATGAGGCTGCGTCGAACTCTGTAAGCAGAGAGCAGTCCAGGAGTCACAAAGACCCCAATTCTGGTGTGTTGGGGCTCAGGAAACCTCAGACACACCACTGGGGAGATACTGCCTCTGATGCCTTGTCCTACTGGAGACCTGGATCTGGCAATGGGAAGCCTCAGTCTCTGTGAACAGACCAAAGAGATCAACATGATCATCAGGTAGACGCAGGAAGTCCCACCCTCACCCACATACACCTGGATAATATGCCTCTCCTGGGCTTTCATTGGCTAAACCCAGCCATCATTAGGGACATAGCCCTTTGCGTAGTATACCTTTTCAGGCCTCCCAGGTGTAAATAGGATCCCAGTCACACACTGACCATTGAGAATATTGGCGTTTGGGAGCCAGAGTGGTGCTGGGAAATGACAACGTTAGGATCGTGTGGCTGGTGGTAGTTTCTGGTGTTTGTTGTCTCCATCTGATTTTTTGTTTGGCGATATTATTTCATATTCCACGAATCTCAGAATGCTCCTTGAGGTGACAAGTATCCTTTTAATGATTCCTTTATTTGATTTTTGAGAGAGAGGATGGGACAGGAAAGAGAGAAACATGGATCAGCTGCCTCCTGTCGACCCCTCATCCTCCCACTGGGAATCCAGCCGGAATACCAGGCTTGTGCCTCATGAAGAATTGAATCAGAAATTTTTCCGTGCATGGGAAGATGCTCAAACATCTGAGCTATCCCAGCTGTCAGATTTTTTTTTTATTTTTAATATAAAAATATCACATTATTGCCCTAACCCTACGGTCGGCAAACTGCAGCTCGCGAGCCACATGCGGCTCTTTGGCCCCTTGAGTGTGGCTCTTCCACAAAATACCACGGCCTGGGCGAGTCTATTTTGAAGAAGTGGCGTTAGAAGAAGTTTAAGTTTAAAAAATGTGGCTCTCAAAAGAAATTTCAATCGTTGTACTGTTGATATTTGGCTCTGTTGACTAATGAGTTTGCCGACTACTGCCCTAACCGGTTTGGCTCAGTGGATAAAGCATCAGCCTGCAGACTGAAGGGTCCCAGGTTCGGTTCCCATCAAGGGCATGTACCTTGTTTGGGGGCACATCCCCAGTAGGGTTGTGCAGGAGGCAGCTGATCGATGTTTCCTCTTTCATCGATGTTTCTAACTCTCTATCCCTCTCCCTTCCTCTCTGTAAAAAAATCAATAAATATATTTTAAAAATGAAATAAAATAAAAAATATCACATTATTAAGAGACAAATCAGGCTATTAGAGAATATATATAATCCAATTTTATTTGTTTAAAAACAAAATTTGAAATGCTACATAGAACAAAAAGTTGACATTGCATACATTGTTAGAATGTTGGTAGTCAGTACATATTGTGAAGCTATGGAGCTAATAGCTACCGAATGTTTTCTACAGGTGCCAGGCCTTGAATTCAGTGCTTTACATGCATTATTATGTCATTTAGTCTTTCTGCAACCTGAGATTTTATGAAGAGAAAATTGAGGCTCATAGGCTTAATGTAAATTGCCTGATTGTAGAGTTAAATAAAGGCAGGACTGGAAGGCAAACCCATGTGTTTCTAATAACAGAGCTCTGACTTCTAATGTTAGGCTCTGCTGCCTGCTGGAGAGCAGAATTGTTAATGCACACCCATTAGGACAGGCTAGATGTAATAGTAACAAATAGCCCCAAAGCTTTAGTGGCTTATAGTAAAGAAGGTGTCTTTCTTATTCATGCCACAGGCCCTCCCTGGTTCTCCAGGGACCAGGATAAAGGTGCAGTTACCATGTAGGTACCTGCTAGGTGTTAGTAGCAACGAACAGAGAGAATGCCAGTCTCTGGTTCCAGACTCTTGTGTTAGTAGTGACAGACTTCACTCCCAACACATTTCATTGGTCAAAGCACATCACGGGGCTGCAGCCAAATTCAGGGGGTCAGGAGGGGAACCTGATATACTTGGTGGGCCCTATGAAGGACACCACATGGTGCCAATCAATCTGGGGGACTTTTCAGGGGTGAAGGAGAGGAATGGGCATTGGTAGGAAATAACCGCAGGAGTCAGTCAGCATGGACTGCTTTCTCTTCATCCATGTGCACTTTGTCCCTGAGCTTCCCTAAGCCATCACGGGCAAGATTCAAAGGAGTGAACTTCAAAAAAAAAGGAGTTTGGTCAGTGTTCACTGGCAGTAAACTCAGAACCACTTCTGAGTGTGACGTTGTTTAAATCTCTGGCTGCCTCAGTTCACACACTGTGGTGATTGGGAAGGACACAGGACTGCAAGCATTCCAGCATCCATGTTCTTTTACATTAACCTCAGTCACTACCCTGCCTCTAAGTCTCGTTATCATTTCAATTGCCCTGGTCTGCACTTCCATTGGAGATCACGGTAAAATATGCTGACATTTACACCAATGGTGATCCTGTGGTTTCCACTCATTCTGTGCATGAACATGTGCTAAATGTGGTTTCTCCACAGTTCTCCTCATCCCCATTGGAGAGAGCACTGGGGCTACTTCCTCCGGCTGGTCACAGTGCTCCCGGATGGCCGTGCACTCCCACTATATTACCAGGATACAGAAAGTTGGGAGTGATGCTCTGAGCATCCCTAGGTAGCTCCCTCTATTACAGTGGTTCTCAACCTTCCTAATGCCTCGACCCTTTAATACAGTTCCTCATGTTGTGGTGATCCGCAACCATAAAATTATTTTCGTTGCTACTTCATAACTGTAATTTTGCTACTGTTATGAATCGTAATGTAAATATCTGATATGCAGGATGTCTTAGGCGACCCCTGTGAAAGGGTGTTTGACCCCCAAAGGGGTCGTGATCCACAGGTTGAGAACCGCTGCTCTATTATGTGTCAGCCTAGCTTTCACAAGGGCAAGGTTGTGACCTGTTATCCAGGGACCACAAGTCTCACAGGACTGTCCCTGCCCTCTCCAGCAATATACAGTTTCTTATTCCTAGGGGATAATTATGGGCCTAAGAGTTGTTCCCCTCAGCGTTGCCCCATATACATCCATATGCATCAGAAAGTGAATCAGGCTGCATGGAGGGCAGCTGTCTCAGGCAGACACAGCTATGACCTGTAAGGACCGAGGCTGTGGACACTGTTGACTCTTCCAGACTTGGGAAGTATCAATAGAATCAAGACCACAGATCTCAGAATAATCCCACATAATTTGTGTCATAGTCATGATCCCCTCACTGCTTTTTAAGTACAAAAATCTCCAATGCTTTTTGAATAAAATCTATTTATTTTTTTAACTTAGATTAGTCTTTGAGTGATAAAAATTAACTTACCCGTGAGAGAAGGTGATTCTGAGGGATTGCAACATAGCTTTGGAAACTGGAGAGTGTAGAGCTCATGGTGAACTAGAAACTGCTTTCTCTAGAGAAACCCAAGTTTCTAATGTCTAAAACCATTAAGTAGGAAGCACAAGTCGGTCAATGTGTAGTCTTTCTTTTTCTTTTTTTTTTCCCTCACCCTACGATTCTTTTTCCATTTACTTCTAGAGAGAGTGGAATGGTGGGAGGACGTAGAGAGAGAGAGAGAGAGAGAGAGAGAGAGAGAGAGAGAAAGAGAGAGGAAGAGAGAAAGAGAGAGAGAAAGAGAGAGAGAGGAAGAGAGAAAGAGAGAGAGAAAGAGAGAGAGCGAAACATCAACAAGAGAGAGACACATCTATGGGTTGCTTCCTTTATGTGCCCGGACATGGCCTTAGAATTAAACCTGCAACTGAGGTCTTTGCCCTTGACCATAATGGAACCAGAGACCATTCGCTCCTGGAGCCAAAGCTCTAACCACTGAGTTAACTGGCCAGTACAGTCTTTCTTAAAACACGGGAATCCAATGGAGACCTCTATAGGCTGATGTTGGCTTTCGAAAGATGATTTATTGAGCTAGATTTATTGTAAATGTCATTATCTCAAATATTATTTCTTTTATTCCATATCCTGTCCCATTGTTGTGAATTTTGGCCAGATATTCTGAAATTCTGTGGATGCTTATCATCAATACTGCCTCAGTGTATGTCATTTTTCTCTGGAGTACTATCCTTGGGGTGTGTATACTAAAGTACCTTACACTGGGTACTTTATGGGAAACCATAAACATCCTACAAGATGCCATAGGCAGCAAAAGAGCAGACATATGTCGTAGCAATATCTTTACAGACACAGCCCCTAGGGCAAAGGAGACGAAGGAGAAAATAAACAAATGGGACTACATCAAAATAAAAAGCTTCTGCACAGCAAAAGAAACCATCAACAAAACAACAAGAAAGCCCACTGCATGGGAGAACATATTTGCCAATGATACTTCCGATAAGGTTTTAATCTCCAAAATTTACAGAGAACTCATACAACTTAACAAAAGGAAGATAAACGATCCAATCAAAAAAATGGTCAAAGGATCTAAATAGACACTTTTTGAAAGAGGACATACAGAAGGCCCAGAGACATATGAAAACATGCTCAAAGTCACTAATCATCCAAGAGATGCAAATCAAAACAACAATGAGATACCTTCTCACACCTGTCAGAATGGCTATCATCAACAAATCAACAAATGACAAGTGCTGGGAAGGATGTGGAGAAAAAGGAACCCTCCTGCACTGCTGATGGGAATGCAGACTGGTGCAGGTACATCTACACAATGGAATACTATGCCGCTATTAAAAAGAAGGAACTTTTACCATTTGCAACAGCATGGATGGAACTGGAGAACATTAGGCTAAGAGAAATAAGCCAATTAGAGAAAGATTAATATCACATGATCTCACTCATATGTGGGATATAATGATCAACATAATTTGATGAACAAGAATAGATTGATCTAGAGACAAATGGTAGGGAAGGGGAGATTAGAGAGCAACCAAAGGACTTACATGCATGCATATTAGCATAACCAATGGACACAGACACTGGGGCGGTGGGGGCTTGCCAGGGCTGGGAATGGATGGGGGAGGGGGTCAATTGGGGAAAAAAGAGACATATGTAAAATTTTAGACAATAAGAAAATAAAATAAAGTACCTTACAGATACACTTTTAAGCAAAAGTGTCAGCCACTGGACTTTTTATTTGCATTCAGTTCTGGAAAGTTCCCTCTGGTACAGAGGTACCAATTGGAAGGCAGCCCGAGGCTCAAGGCAAACTGTGAGGCCTCCTGCAGAGAAGGTCAACTCTGTCCACAGGGCCCACAGTTCAGCCATGAACCCACTTTCTGATCCTGGTTGTCCAAACCAACCACAGTGACTATCTTCAGCTTCCTGGTCAAAGAACATGCTAAACTGTGGGTTCCACCCCAGTAGGTGGCCTGTAGGAGACAGTTTATCAATGATTCTCTCTCATCATTGATGTTTCTATCTCTCTCTCCCTCTCTCTAACCTTTCTGAAATCAATAAAAACATTCTGAAATATATTTTTAAAATCAATAATATGTAAACAAAACTTTAAAGATATATTTAAAACTTGCCATTTCCCAATTATTTTACTAGTAGAGGCCCAGTACACGGCATTCGTGCACTTGCGGGGAGAGAGGTCCTTCAGCCTGGCCTGTGCCATCTCTAGTCTGGGACCCCTCAAGGGATGTCCTCTTAGCGCTGCTGCGGAGGCAGGAGAGGCTCCCACCACCACCCCTGCACTCGTCAGCAGTGAGCCCAGCTTCTGGTTGAGCAGCGCTCCCCCTGTGGAAGAGCACTGACCACCAAGGGGCAGCTCCTGCGTTGAGCGTCTGTCCCCTGGTGGTCAGTGCACATCATAGTGACCGGTCGTTCAGCTGTTTGGTAGATTTGCATATTAGGGTTTTATTATATAGGATTTTATTATAAACTAGAGGTCTGGTGCACAAAATGCATGCATGGGTAGGGTCCCTAGACCTGGCCAGCGATAAGGGCTGATCAGGGCCTTCCAGCTACCAGCAGGGGCCTTCCTTCATTCCACGCCGCCCCCCGGTGGTCAGCGCATTTCATAGCAAGCGATCAGTCTCCCAGTCAAACTCCCATGGGGACAATTTGCATATTACGCTCATATATATATACATATATATATATATATATATATATATATATATATATATATATGTATATATGTATATATATATATGTATATATGTATATATATGTATATATATAGATGTTCTTGAGGATACTGATTGCTACCTAATTAATATGTTGGAAATAAAATATGATGATTTGCTACTGAAATATCTTATCATATCCTTGTTCAGTGCCATCATTTTGACAGTTTGAAACTAACCACAACGAGGGTATTTACATGAGGAAGTTAACAAAGATTGCAAACCTAGACATCACTTTATGTATTATTGAATGCTTAGACTTAGAAAAGAGTGGTGGAGAATGTTAACAATGCATATAAAACCTGTAAGTATATGGTACACGTGGATTTAAATTGTACATAGGTTAAAAATTGAGAAAAACTATTTTTCTTACAGTGTTCAAAACCCATAGTTCCATACAGCAAGAAGTCATTGAGTTACTGAGGAATGAGTGAAATTCAAATATATATCTTAGATTGTGAACTGTCCTCATATTGGTTAAAATAATAAATTATTTTAAAAATAAACAAAATTTCTGAGCCAACATCTTAACAAAAAAGATAAAGACAATGTAAATAAATGTGTGAAAAATGTTCACCATCAAAAGTATTACAAAATAAAATTAAAACTAAAGCAAGGTCATATATAGACATTCCAGACCAACTATTTAAAAAGATTAACCATTGCATGTCCTTGCAGGGTTGAACAAAAACTGGATTTTTTATATGCTGGGCATGGGTGGGAAGGCAAAGTGCATGACACTTTTAAATCACAGTTCTGCATATGTTAAAATGTGAAACATTCACCTATACTGCAACAGTTTGATTAGTAAAGTACATATCTATGAAGATAACTGAACACAAATATTCCAAACAGATTTATTTATAACTAGTAGCCCTGCGCACAAATCCGTGTGCCAGTAGGCCGCTGCTGCCCTCCTGTAGCTCCCCTGCCCCCCTCCTCCCTCCTCTCTCCACCCCTCATAGCTTTCTTTCCTGCCCCCTCCTGTTGCTCTCTGCCTCCCACTTGTAGTTTGCTCCCCCACCCTCCTGTAGATCCGTGATCCGGTCGTTAGGCAAGGTAGGTCGTTATGACTCAGGGCGTAACAGATAATGAGCATATTCCTCTCTTATTATATAGGACTAGAGGCCCGGTGCATGAAATTCATGCACGGGGGGGGGGGGTCCCCTCAACCCAGCCTGCACCCTCTCCAATCCGGGACCCCTCATATTGGGCCTAAACCGGCAATCAAACATCCCTCTCACAATCCAGGACGACTGGCTCCTAACTGCTCATCTGCCTGCCTGCCTGATCGCCCCTAACTTCCCCCCCCCTGCTGGCCTGGTCACCCCCCCTCTGTTGGCCTGATCGCCCCTCACTGCTCCCCCTTGCCAGCCTGGTTGCCCCTACCTGCCCCCCACTGCGGACCTGGTTGACCCACGCAGCCTGCTGCTCAGTCGTTTGGTCTTCCCTCACTAATCCCTCTGCTGGCCTGGTTGCCCCATGCAGCCTGCTGCTAAGTCATTTGGTCATCCCTCACTAACGCCCCCGCCAGCCTGGTCGCCCCACACAGCCTGTTCGGTCGTCCATTCGGTTGTTTTGGATGCAACGGTCGCTTAGCCTTTTATATATATAGATACCCCAAACCTGGAAAAACCAATTTCACAGATCAATGGATGAAGTTGTTATCCATAGAATGCAATACTACTTAGCAATAAAACAAATTCAATATTCACAAAAGCTTTTGTGTTTAATCTCAAAATATCTGTGTAGCCCTGACTGGTTTGGCTCAGTGGATAGAGTGTCGCCCTGCAGACTGAAGGGTCCTGGGTCCAATTCCAGTCAAGGGCTCATGCCCAGGTTGAGGGCTTGATCCGCAGTAGGGGGCATGCACGAGGCAACTGATCAATGATTCTCTCTCATCATTGATGTTTCTATCTCTCCCCCCGACCTCTCTCTCCCTTCCTCTCTGAAAACCAATAAAATATATTTTAAAAATGTATCTGTGTAGCATTATGAAAACCAGTGTTTCTTAAAAAGTACACACCTTATAGCACATATTAAATTATGAAGAATATGAACTAATTTAATGTAAAGGATGGAAAATGAATGATTGCATGGAAGACTGGGAAAGTCAGAAAGAGAGATTACAAAAGGGCAGGAGGAAAATGAAGAATGTGGGAAATGTAGGTTTAGAGTTGTTGGTATGGAAAATAATAACTAACAAATAAAAATACAGGAATAAACTCTGCTTTCACCTTGTGCCTCAGTTGGGTGGGTGTCATCCAGTGAACTAAAAGGTCCCTGGTGAATTCCAGGTCAGTGCACAGACCTGCCTGGGTTCCCAGTAAGAGATGTGCAGGATGGAGCTCATGGATGTTTATCTCTCCTTCCTCTCTTCCTAAGTAAAATAAAATAAAGGTATTTTAAAAAATATTTTTTAAAAAGAACAAGAGATGTGTTTTGTGTACACACAACTGAAAGCCTACTTTTGCCACACCTTGTATATAGTGACAGGTAAGATTATTTCACATGTGATGGCTTCATGGATTTAGTGCACTTTCTTGCATGTCAGTTCTTATATCCTAGGAGGGACATCATTACCTCAGTGGCAGCAAATATTGGCAAGCAGTGAAGATTGTGCCATAGGAATCAACAGGAATGCTGACCGGTTACAAAAGACACATCCGGGGACTGATTACAAGATTATCCTTCCTCTAGCTTTGAGTTCTTACAAAATGAGAAATGACGTTGAGGTGAACATGCTAGAGAGGCCACGGGAATCCACAAAACCATTAAATTATTTTCCCTGCCAATGACTTCAGCTACAGGAAATAGTTATGGAGGTCCTGAGAATGTCTGTTCACAAAGTTCACACAAGCCACACACCCTGGAACATTTGTGGATTTACATTCAGATGAGGCATTTCTTCATCTAATTTACTGCAGTTCTATCACTATGAAAAGAGCTTCAGTCTCAATAGTAGTTTAACCTCAGAGTCTTACAACAAATGCCAGCAACCCATGTAATTTTGTACTTCATGGCACGTGGCTCCTTTGCAGTATGTGGGGAGGAGTTCCCCTCATCATTGCTGAGACTTATGTAATACATACTGTGAACAGAGAACACAATTCATATTGTTCACAGAAGCACAGTAAAAGGCCTTCCCTTCAGGGTGACCACTGACCTCATAAACAAGGTACCAGGCTCCAAATTAAAACCACAAAGTCATGCAGCCTTTCTTTCAAGGCCTTGGGCAGCAATGAAAAATAAGCCCATTTTGGACAAAGTGTGATTTTCTACCAGCATGCTCTTCCTTCAGAAGCACAGAAAGTTTGATGGCCCCATAATATCTGTTCACATCTACATGCTGACAGATTACAACTCTGCTTGCAAATCATCCCAGGCAGTGAATAGAGCAAACACAATTAAAGATACAAAAGAAAAAACACCTTTACAAAAATATCATAAACCAGAGCCATGTACAGCAAGCCAATTTCACATTGGTGAAATAGAACCTAAGCCAATCATCACAGCATAATATGAGAACCACAATGTCTCTGAAAGAGGTACCACTTCTTAGCTGACTATAGGTGTTCTGGGCAAACCCTGGGTCAGGCCCATTTTCTAGTCAGAGAGAAAGGAATGAAGATTCTGCCAAGAGTTCAGAATATTCAGAATTTTTTCAAGCACAAGTGAGCATGCAGGGTTTGTGACTGATTCACACTGTTCAGGTGAGCCAGGTGGTGGAGGTGAAATTCACTCCAGCCACAAGCACTCACAGTGACATCAATGGCCTGGTCAGGATCGTAAGTGCAAGCACCTCCTTAAAGTCTCACTTGTATCTGAAAGTTATGAGGAATCTAGCAGGGTGTATGTCCTGATAAAAGGGCTTTATATTAAGGTAAATGTGTATCACAGATTCTCCTTCATTGTTGTTATTCTCAGTAAGACAAATAAAATTCCCTGCGCATTTAAGGCTCTTCTCCAGTGTGAACTCTCAGGTGTCTAGTAAGGTTATTTTCGGCTAAAAGATTTCCTACAATCAGTACATTCAAAAGGCTTTATCCCAATGTGCACTCTCTGATGTTGAATGAGTGCATAGATATGCCAGAATGACTTTCTATAGCAAGCATGTCAAACTCGCAGCCCACAACGAATATTTTTGTGGCCCAGCCAATATAACGGTATGTAAGAAATGTTTTAATAAAAAATTTATAACTTAATTTTTACAATATTCTGTTATACATAATTATTAATAACGAACTACAATGTTCGCTAAGGACTGATGACTATAATTGTGTTACATTCATTTCCCTTACGGGCAGGCACACCATTTCTCTCCATTAATACTAGCAGCAAATATTTTAGCAGCCGATTGCCATGCCATTAGTCGTAGAATGACTTGATGGTGTGCACAACAGGAAATGTTTCGCTTTCAGAGAACAAGAAAAAATAGGTTTATTTGCACTACACTTATTAATTCGTGCAGTTATTCAGTGTCTGGTAAGTTAATGTTCAAGAAAAAATATTAAATTTTTATTAAAATGTTCTATTATTTTATGTTAACAATTACTCATTTATTTCAGCCCTTCGTATTCAGCATGTCTCTATAGAAATAAACCTACGTTTCTATGAAAATTGAAGATTTTGGCTTTTTGCGGCCCACACACACTTAAACCTTGTTTATTTGGCCCATCTTAGCCTTTGACTTTGACATGCTTGACCTATAGTCATTACCCTCATATGGCTTTTCTCCTGTGTGAACTCTTTCGTGTATAAGAAGGTGACTCTTTTGCCTAAAAGAATTCGCACATTCACTACACTCAACGTTTTTCTCCAGTGTGAACTCTCTGGTGTTATGTGAGGTTACCACTTTGACTGAAGAACTTCCCACAATCACTATACTCATATGGATTTCCTCCAGTGTGAACTCTCTGGTGTTTAATGACAGTTCTGCTTTCACTGAAGAATTTTCCACATTCTGTATATTCACGGGGCTTTTCTCCAGTGTGAACTCACTGGTGTTTAATGAGGTTAGACATGTATCTGAAGGACTTCCCACAAAAACTACACTCATATGGATTTTCTCCAGTGTGAACTCTATGGTGCCTAATGAAGTCAGACCTGGGACTGAAGGACTTCCCACAGTCACTACACTCATACCACGTTTCTCTAATGTGAACTCTATTATGTTTAATGAGAGCAGCACTTTAACGGAAGACCTTCCCACAATCAGTACACTCATAGGGCTTTTCTCCAGTGTGAACTCTCCCATGTTGAAGGTGGTTAAAGATTTGTCTAAACACCTTCCCACATTTATTATACTCATAAATCATATCTCCAGAGCAGGGACCTTTCTGATAAACAACTTTCTGTTTCTGGCTGGCAGCTGTTTCACATCCAACCCACTGGTGATGTCTTTTTCCACTGAGAAATTCCTGTGAAATCTCATTGTTACTGTGTGGCTCCTCAGTATTAAGAGTGGCCTGGTACTGGAGAAGCCCTCAAATGGCTGGGGAGTCTTCCCCAACTTATGTACTAGCTGCAGACACTCCGGATAAGTAGAAGCAACAACTGGTCACAAGTGAGTCACTCTCCATATCTTTATTCCAGGGGTTCTCACCACTGGCATCCTTCTGTTGCTGGTGAGGGTTTGCACTGAAACACAAGTCTCTCACACATGCATCACTTAAGAACACATTCTTCTCAGTATACCACTTGTAACTCAGTCAGGTGCAAAATGTCTTTTAACACGGAGAAACATGGCTTACGCAGATGGGTCCCCTGGGTGACTGGAGCTGTCTTGGAAGCCCTGACCTGAGAATCTCCTACAGATACACTGTGCTCAGAATAGGCTTCCACATCATCCATTTTATGCCAACAACCTAAAAACAGAGAAATGATGAGGAAATGAACGTTGACTCTGGTGACAGGAGGAAGTCCCATTATAAAAGTGTGTTGCACATACTACATGGGTTTCATGTAATTGGCTGAAAATGAAAGACCTGAAAGATGGATTAATAAGAGGCCACTGTGAAGTTCTTGACCACTGAAAATCACAAAACAAGGGAGACTTCAACAGAAATAGAGCAAAAACATGGCAAGCGCCACGTGGAAGAGAAGCGGAATGTCCAGCTCATTCTGCTGCTAACAGCATTCAGTAGATATTTTCTGCTGGTTACATAGACAAGCTGTGCGGAAGGTTGGTTACACCTCATTCCAAGTAAAATTCAATACACAAGTACCGGGTGTTTGAGGGGTATTTAAGCATGTGTGTGCTCCTCATAACACTTGCATAGGTCCATGTTGTAGTATACTTCCGAAAGAGATGTGCAGAGGAATAGGTGATGTAAAAAGGACACAAAGGCGAAGATAGACAAAGCTAGGAAGTCACCGATAAAATGACGAGTCAGCAAAGTGTCAAGTATGGAAAAGGAAAGGTATAAATGAGGTATGGCCATTGGAACCTACACTGTTAAACAGGAGCAGGTTCCTGGTACAATCTGAACACCATTCTTATGTCAGACCTCCCTCCATTGCCACACCGCACTTCCAGGCATCTTCTGAGACCATCTTGTATGTTCACCCTGGAGAAACCCAGGGTTCTCCCTGCACCTCCTTCTCTAGAAATATGTACAAACTAAATATTCTGAGTATCAATGAAAGACAACAGAGGTGAACAAGCCATCACTTGCCCATAACAATTTAGCTTGCAATAGTATTCAGAGAAGGTTATATTACAAACAATAATTGAAGGAGCGTCTTACAAGAACAGCCCCTGGTTCATGTATAGAAAGATGATACCTGGCACAGGCATTCACCAAGGTCCTTATCTACAGGAAAGGTGCAGAAGGGGAAGCCATGGATCTGGATATAGTCACCCTCCCTGGGAGAGGAAGAGCAGGTGGGACCCATTAAGCTGTCTGTAAGACTGCTGACACCCAGACACTTCCTGCAGTTTCTGATGCAACTGGTGTTAGGGAGGTTTATGTAGTCTATTGTTCAGGACTTTCTGCAGAGCTCAGCACTGGCAGCCACAGCCCATTTGACAAGACAGTGGGGGAAATTAGCAGAGCACATGGTCTGGCTTTGAGAGAGAGAGAGAGAGTGCTATGTCTAGAGAATAAATAAAGAGTGGGCATCACTTCAGGACACTAGGAGAAATGTGAAGGTCTTAGCTATGAATGATTCAAGTGCAAACACTTTCAGAATCACATCGCAGTACAGACGTCTCTGAGACTCATCAAGGAGCCCCCACTCCTCCATAGAGAAGGCAATGGCCACATCCTCAAAGTTCATATCCTGTCATAATGGGGACAGTATATCCCATGATAATATTCTCTCTTGAGATGCCAAGTTTGTCATACTCCCCACCCTGCACATCCATCTGCTCCCTCTACTCCCCACATCAGAGAAGATAGCAGGCCTCGGTCCCATTAAAGTCAATCTCTCCTTATTTTCCTACTGATGCTGTGTCTTCCCACAATAACAAAGGCAGATGAGCAGATAGACCATACTTGTGCTCTTGGCCTCAAATGTGAGTCACATTGCCCCTTTTCATAACAGTGGGTGTCAGGAACATAGGGTAGGAAGAGATGCTGCACATAAAGGAAATGTGATGGATTTGACACTGGTCTTGTCAGGCAATACCCAATGTTGTCATCCAAACTGTCCCTCCAAGATACCAAAAATCATGCTAATGCTAATTACACTTCCAAGGCCAATTTCAGTTTGCTGAGGCCATCATTTTGCATTGCCTGCTTCCCATAGTTCTTTGATCCACACTTGTCTCAAACAGCTTCATTCCCAAAGGCACAACTTCACTGGTAACACAAATAAGCCATGACAAGGACAGGGTGTATCCTAATCAGCTTCTTTTCCTAAATTCCAATTCACCACCTCTGTAATATATTTCCCTCTCAACCTTCTCTCTTCTCCTTTCCCCATGCCAGTGGAGATTTTCAAGTGCAGGTGACACTGATGTATACTATCTCATTCCTATTGTTTACTGGGTCAGCCCTCAATAAGAAATGGCAGGTGGGCACATATATGGCACCTAAGCTCTGGATGTAGCATCACAGCAACCCATCTTGTTAGAAATTACCCTAAAATTTCCCATATCATATCATAAAGACATCATCAGAAATGAACTCCCTTTTCATTCACACACACTAGTATGTCAATGTTAATGCCCTGCCACCATGAATTCACACTCCCTCTTCAAGTGCACATCACTCTTTACCACACCTCTCTAACACCTGCACTCCCTCAGCCCCGGTCCCCATAGTCCTCTCCTTGGCCTCTTACTAATTACTCAGCATGTGTTGTCCACAGAATGCTTGCCAACGTCTCTTACTTAACTGCCACTCAAATCCCAACCCCGATGGCCCTCTGCACCATGCCCAGTGAGTCTCACAGATGACCACTCAAGCCTCTAAGCTAATCCACAAACTGATGTAACTCCCCATACAGGCCACACCAAGTGTCACAACAACATCCTGGTGAGTGTTAGAGAAGTTAATATGTGCCAGCCCTAGTCTCATCTTGTTTGAAAAACTCTTCACCCTCCACTTAATCTCACGTCCACTCATCTTTTAAAGGCCTTGGCGACTCCAAAATGATTATTTCTCCCCGACACTCTACACGACAACTTCTGTCCCTATGCTGTGTTGTGATACCACCTCCCACAAAGAGTGGCTCCAGCAGGAAAGCTAGTCCTCAAGCTCACACTATCCCTTCTGAGATACCACTACCATTACCAACCTGACCATGATTTCCTATATTAAAGTGATCAATCTGCAGTCCTGGCTGATGTGTCTCAGTTGATTGAGCATAGACTCATGCACTGGTGAGGTCACATGCCTTGGTTGTGGGCTGGATCCACAATAGGGGTTGTGCAGGTGTCAACCAATCCTTGTTTCTTGCTCATCACTGTTTCTCTGTCTCTCTCCTTCTCCCTTCCTTTCTACCATACACACACACACACACACACACACACACACACATAAATATATTTAAAAAACATACCTGACGCTTCCTGAATCCGCTCACTCTTCACTCCAAGCCTTTGCACATTCTGGATCCCAGGCCCTGGAGGACCTCCCACTCATTACACTGGTTGCCAGAAACAAGGTCCACTTCATGAAGCCCTAGTCGTGGTCTTAGGAATCTGGGCCTAGTGTCTGTTCAAAGTACCCAGGTCCAAGGGCTACAAGAGTGGCTGGACAGTCCCAGGACACCACTCTCTCAGAGGTCACAAGTGTGTGAGGCCCTGAAATAAGCTCCAGAAACCCATACATCTAATCGATTCTGCATTTGCAGGAATTTGTGGAATGAAAATGGTCTGTTTAGAACCTGGCAACCGCCGCCAGGATCTATGGGCTCAGGCGGCTCAGTACCCTTGCCCAGCCCATAGGCCAGGTGACCTCCAGATGCCTGTATTATCTCAGGGCTCAGTCCTCAGTTCACACTCTTCCCAGTTACCTTATCATTTACAGGACTTCTCCTTCCTGTCCAAAACTGCTGTCCTCTGTCTTCTAGTCTGTTCTTCCTCAGAGTAATGCTAGGAAAAGTTAGAACCCTACCTCAAAAAAATGTCCCTCTTTTGCCCTGGCTGGTTTGGCTCAATGGATGGAGGGTCGGCCTAAGGACGGAAGGGTCCCAGATTCGATTCCAGTCAGGGCACATGTCTGGGTTGCAGGCTCAACCCCTAGTGGGGGATGTGCAGGAGGCAGCCAATCAATGATTCTTTCTCATCATTGATGTTTCTATCTCTCTCTCTCTCTCCCTTCCTCTCTGCAATCAATAAAAATATATTTTAAAAAAATTTAAAAAATGTCCCTCTTTTTTTCACAACCATCTATTGTTAGGTCTGATCAAATAATTGAATCGATTACGCCCCCCCTCCGGGGAACTGACTTTATGCCATTTCACAATGGACATTCTACTTGCTTAGACCACATTCCACTTGCTAAGACTGTTATCTCTCCCCTCTGGAGTTTCCCAGAATCCAGACCTG
The DNA here is from genome assembly GCF_963455305.1 of Plecotus auritus. NCBI lineage: Eukaryota > Metazoa > Chordata > Mammalia > Chiroptera > Vespertilionidae > Plecotus > Plecotus auritus. The sequence continues at coordinate 105,436,018 of NC_137775.1, forward strand.
CACAGAGAATTCTCCATTCAGAAAAGGTCCGCCTAGAGTCCTTTGAAAACCTCTGACTCCCTGTCTTTAGGTGCTGGTGCCATTTTGGGGCTCAGCCCTGCTGGTATCCAGATTACCTAATAAATTCACAATTCTTCACTCTTTTTTGGCCTCATGCATTCCTCCTTCAGCAACCCTAACTTTTGGTGCCAAAATCCAGGAGGATTCTATGGGGATGGGGAGCCATCGCCCTGGCTTCGGTCACCCCAAGTTTGCTACTTGGAGAGCAGTAGGCAGTGGCAGCTCAACCTGGGCTTACCTCCAAATCCTACTCAGGTGACTCGATTGCAGGCCTCGATTAGGGCTCCCTCCCTTATGGACCCTCCCGAGCCAGCAAAGGAGGATGACGGGTCAGGATCCTCTCCTTCTCCATTGCTGACCCTCCATCCCACACCGGCCAATCTTCTCTAGGTGAGTAACGTTCCACAATTTCTCTCGTCTCGAGTCTTCTGCCCACTCTCTCTCACTGACTTTTTGAAAGTCTCTTGTCTCAAAAGTCCTGGTGTAGGCCAAAAGACTCCTCAGTCATTTGGCTTTCGGTCCTTCTGGACTTGGGGCACCAAGTCCAGAGGGTCACCTCTCATTTCTCATAGTGATTTGTTTAGCTGTGGGGACGCCTGCCCTAAACAGTCACCTTTGGATTTGTGTTCTGTCACTCACCCTTCCTCTCTGTGGGCTACGCCACACTCCCTCTGAACACTCACAGGGGAGATCATGCCCAACCACCTCATTTTATTTTGTAGCACTGCTTGGCCACAATATAAACTAAATGATAAGTCTCAATGGCCTAAAAATGGCACTTTTAATTTTGATGCTTTGCACAACTTAGATAATTGCTATCACTGCAATGGAAAATAGTCAGAGATTCCCTACATCCTGGCCTTTCTCACCCCTCAGTCCCAATCCTCTCTCTCAGTCCTGCTCTACCCATCAGATCTTTCTCCTTCACACAAAACATCATATTCCTAACACTTCTGATTCTAAATCTACTTTTGACTCAGCAGACCACTGACCTCCATCCCCTTACACATCCCTTCCCTCACCTGCAGTAGATTCCCAAAACCCAGACCCTCCTCACCAGCAACCACCTTCTCCCCCAGACCCTGAGAGCCCAAATCCCAAGAACTCAAGCTCCATTACAGCCTTTTCCCACATCACACTTGCTCTCAGGCCACCCTAAGACTGCCTTCCTCAACAGCTGCTTCTATTCCTAAACCCATTCTACCCTGAGGGAGGGAGCAGGAAAGGAGGGTATTGTCTGGGTACACATCCCATTTTCCATGTCTGACCTCGCACAGATTGAGAGGCATCTCAGGTTTCTTTCCAGCGACACCACCACCTTTACTAAAGAATTTAAGTACCTGATCCAGTCCTATGACCTGACCTGGCACGACATCTAAGTCATCCTGTCGTCCTCTCTCACCCCAGAGGAGAAGGAGCATGTCTGACTAGCAGCTCAGGACCATGCCATGCCCTCCATAGACAGGACTCAGTGGCCAACCCTGATGGTGCTAACGCGGTCCCCAGAACTGACCCAAGTTGAGGCTATCAGGTCAATTCTCCAGAGCGCTGGCTCTGTAGCCTGTCTCATTGTCGGACTCAAAAAGGCAGCCCATAAGGTGGTCAATTATGACAAACTTAATGAAATCACTCAAGACCCTGATGAAAACCCAGCTCTCCTCCTCTCCTACCGCACAGAGGCCTTACACAAATTTACCACCTTAGAACCCACCTCCCCAGAGGGAGCCCTTCTTCTGAACATCTATTTTATATCCCAATTAGCCCCCGACATACACCATAAACTTCAAAAAGTAGAAATAGGTCCACAAACACCTCAAAAAGACCCTGTTAACCTGGCCTTTAAGGTCTTTAATAATAGAAACGAGGAGGCCCAAATCAAAAAACAAAGGTGAGAGCAGGCCAAGGCTGAGGCCTAGACGAATGTCTTTCAGCTCCTAGCCACCACTCTCACGAACCCCAAATGATGTGCCGGTCCTCCAACCGAGGGTTAAGTCAGTGGCTAAACCTCTTCTAGGCCCATGCTTCAAATGCAACAATGAAGGACACTGGACCAAGTCCTGCTCAAACCTGAGACCCCCACCTGGACCCTGCCCATGGTGCAGAAGGGAATGCCACTGGAAATCAGACTGCAATCTGGCCCCTCCAGGTTGGACATCAGCCAGCCCAGCAAGGTCGCCCTCTGGATCCGGTTTGGAGCTCCCAGACCTCCTAGGACTGGCCACCGAAGACTGAGGCCCCAACAAGGCCCCACAGATTTACAGCACCAAGACAGAGACTCGGGTAACGATGTGGGGGCAGGTAAGTCAATCTCAATTTTAATTGAAACTGGGGCCAATTATTCTGCCCTCCCAGAATTCACTGGGACCCTTGTCTCCTCCTCAGTCTCTATTATGGGGTTGACGGATTAGTCTCACAGCCATTAGCCACCTCACTTCTACACTGCATCTTACTAAATACCCCATGAACTCTTTTCTCGTTCTACCTCGGTGCCTGACCAGGGCTAAAGTACATCCCCTCATAAAACCCAGTTGTCCCAAATGACAGTCACCTACCTCAGTTTCCCTCTCATCCCACTAAGCTGCACCATTCCTTAGACTGTAAATGCCTTATCTCCATGACTGTCCCGTCCTCTGAACAAGAAATACTCTCCTTTCTCAGGCTTGCTGGGTACTCTTGCCTCTGACTTCCCAACTTCAGTCTTCTCACAAAGCTCCTCTATGAAATGACATGGCAAAGGGACCCCCCTCACTGAGCCATTAGATCCTTTAATGATCTGAAAACTGCTCTCACCTCAATGCCTTCTCACTCCCCCTCCGCTCCCCCCCGCCCCCCGCCACTTCCCAAAGAACAACTCTACTGCAAAATTATGAACGCTCACTTAACAGTTTGGCTACTATCAGAAGCTGAACTCATTATTAACCAAACCTTAGCATGTTATCTCTAAGGAAAAATGTGGCAGTTTTAAATCCCAACAGCTTGAGGCCTGGGAACAGGCTGCAGGGCCTGCTCCCTCCTCCCCATGCCTTTTCTCCAGCCTCATATTGTGAGAATAAACAAGTCATCTTTTCTGTCAAAGAACAGTTTAGACAGCTGCCATTTTGGACTGCGTGAATTGGCAGCAGCCAGCCATGTTGGCCGCATGGCTTGCAGCTCCCCTGGGGGCTGCCATCTTGAAACAGCAAAGGCCAACCCCTCCCTTTGAATTACCAATCGTGAAAGACTGTGTGCCTGAGCTCCAATCAAGAGCAAAGGACAGGTCACGTGCATAAGGGATTATAAAGCCGAGCAGACTGCCTGCTTGGTGTGCATGCCCTTCCAGACCATGTGTGTGCACCCTTCTATGTAGAAGTAAATATGTTTGCCTTGCTGCCTGGCTCCCGAGTGTTTTGTATTCTACCAGAACCCCTGACTTGGGGGGCTTCCCTTATTTCTAACAATATGCCTACACATAATTTTCCAAAGTCTTTGGTAACTTAAAGGCTTTGGAGCATTGCTGGGTTAGATGATAAACATCTAAATATTTTAAAATAGCATGAAATATTGACTGCTAGACACATTTTAATTCACCTGCTATTAGTGTTTATTACAGAAGGTCTCTTGTACTTTGTTGAATGTATATTTTCTAGAAAGTAAGAGTGTGTTATTTGTGAATGGGTAGAAAGTTTTTGTTGTCCAGTGAGTCAGGACCTGCTCACCTCTGATGTCCAAAGAGACCCCTTCTCTCCTAGCAAGCTAAAGTAGCACCCCCCAGGCTCTCTCCTGTTGCTTGAGTCCTTATATCTGAGCCTAGACTTTATTTATTATCACTGCTCATTCACAGTCCTTGACACTATCATTGAAAGCATCAACAGGTCTTCCTGCTTGGTATTTAGGAACTTCTCTCCCCTTTTCTAGCCTTCTTTAAAGTCATACACTGCAAAGGACTCCGAGTCAGGAATTATCACATAGTAAAGGGAAAAAACAAAGCAGACCAGGAGGCCAAGACAGCGGCTCAGAGGAAGCCTCCGTCTCCCCAACTCTTAGCTCTACCCCATAAAACACCCAAATATACTCCAGAGGAACTCAGGCCCTAATAGCTCTTGGGGCTGTGCAGGAAGATCCATAGTTAAAATTTCAGGGAAAATATATCCTTCCCCAGGGACAGGCCCGTGGTATCTTACCGGCTATTCACAATTCCCTACGTATAGAATACATTTACAACTCCTAAAGCCCCTCATCACATGTCCTAGCCTAGCCTTCCTACTGCAAGATATCACCAAAACCTGATCTACTTGTTACTCAGTATGTCCCCAAGGACAGGTGAGATTAGACCTCCTTTCCCAACTAATCAGGCAAGGGGCCAAATCCCTGGACAAGCCGTAACCGGTTTGGCTCAGTGGATAGAGCGTCAGCCTGCGGACTGAAGGGTCCCGGGTTCGATTCCGGTCAAGGGCATGTACCTTGGTTGCAGGCACATCCCCAGTGGGAGGTGTGCAGGAGGCAGCTGATAGATGTTTCTCTCCCATCGATGTTTCTAACTTTCTATCCTTCTCCCTTCCTCTCTGTAAAAAATCAATAAAATATATTTTAAAAAAAAATCCCTGGACAAGACTGGCAACTGACTTCACTCACATGTTTCCTATTAAAAAACAAAACAAAAACACACCAAATATCCCTTGACCCTCATAGATAGCTTCTCAGGCTGGGTAGAAGCATTCCCCCCTGCGTCTGAAAAGTCCATCGAGGTCACACAAGCTTCTATTCAGAATATCATTCCCAGATCCGGCCTCCGCACCTCATTACAATCAGATGACGGACCTGCTTTCATATCTCAAATAACTCAACAGGTCTCCTCCACTCTGAACATCCTGTGGAACTTACACCCCCGCCCCTCCCAACCAGCCCCAATCTTCAGGCAAAGTAGAAAAGGCAAATTCATTAATTAAATCCCACCTAACTAAATTAACTCTCCAAACTAAAGAACCTTAAACTACTCTCCTACCGCTAGCCTTTATGCACATCAGGGCAATCCCCCCATGCACCCTCCTTTCTTAGTCCGGTTGAACTAAGTATGGTTACAAACACTGCTCTACAGTGTACTGTTCTTTAGCAGTGATTCCCAAGGTTGGTTAAACACTGTTCTCCACTGTTTCCTGATGTCAGTCAGTGATTTCATGGGTTCTCAAAAACGTTTACCCCCGTTTCCAGCCCGGATTGAGAGTTTGATCCCCAGTAGGAGGCCTGCAGGAGGCAGCTGGTCAGGATGTTTCTCTCCAGTATGTTTCACTCTAGATCCTTCTCCCTTCCTCTCATTCTTTCTAAAAAAATCAATGAAAACATATTTTAAAAGTAAGTAGATGTTTTCCAGGTTTTAAATGAATTTAAACACAAAAATGTTGCAGGAGAGCTTGAATTAGAACCCACTTATATGTCCAATTTGTGTCCGTTTGCCTCTGCAAAGGGATAAACTGCTTCCAATTACTCGTATCCCTCAGTTGTGCTGAAACACACACACACACAGCCCCCAAAATCAAAAGAGGTGTATAAGCACCCCAAAGAGTGGCTTATACCACTGACTGCAGAATGCAGAGCTGGACCAACGCCTGCTCACTGCGGCCACACTCCAGGAGCGAGCTCAGGGATGCCTGGCCCGAGGGTTGCCCTGCCGCCTGGCAGGGCCCGCGGCCAGCATGGCACCTCCAGCATCTGCCAGAAGCCTCAGGACCTGCCCGGCCCGCTGCCTCCACCCGAGCCAAGCACGGCCCTGCCTGGGCCCAGCGACAAGCGGGGACTCCTAAGCCCCATACTAAGGGGCCGCGGGGCCGAGGGGAGCCAGGTGGTGGCGTCACCAGGGGGTGGAACTGCTTCGCGATGGGGGAGGGGACCGCCATCCCACCGGAAACGAAGGCAGCCTCTAGGTTTCCCAGAGGCCATCCTGCCTTCCCTGCCTCTTCCGGGGTGGGAGCTGCGCCCGCACTCCACAGCAGCCCCGCACCACCTGGTTGCCCCTCCCTCACTCACCTGTCCCCCGGCCCGCGGGTCAGCCCGGGCGCAGCTCCCAGGCAGCACAGCCCCACCCGCGGACATAGGGTGGCTGGCAGCACTGCTCAGGCCCTGGTACTCCTGGGCGCCCCGCCGGGCCCGCCCTGCTCCCTCCCCTGTGCCCCACACCCAGCCCGCCAGGCCCCAGGCCCAGCTCCGCCTATTTTCATGTATTTTAAAACGAAGATTGGGTGAAGGTTATCATTTCAACAGGGAAGCAAAAATAATTCACATCAGGTATCTACAATGCATGACTCCATTTTCTAGACTCTATAAATAGTCAGTATTATGGGTAATACCGCAATTCTATTTGGCCTTTGTTAATTACATATATGTCATTTTTATTTTCCACATTTACCCCCCAAAATTTACTTATTTATTTATTGCTTCTAATAAAATGCTGGTGGTTCCTGCTGGGATAGAAATTAGCTCACAATGAGGAGGCTTTTATAAGCTAACTAGAGGCCCGGTGCACGAAATTCATGCACGGGGGAGAGGGGTGTCCCTCAGCCCAGCCTGCACCCTCTCCAATCTGGGACCCCGGTGGGGATCGGGCCTGAATGGGCAGTCGGACATCCCTCTCACAATCCAGGACTGCTGGCTCCCAACTGCTCACCTGCCTGCCTTCCTGATTGCCCCTAACTGCTTCTGCCTGCCAGCCTGATCACCCCCTAACCACTCCCCTGCCAGCCTGATTGATGTCTAACTGCTCCCCTGCCAGCCTGTTTGCCCCTAACTGCCCTCCCCTGCAGGCCTGGTACCTCCCAACTGCTCTCCCCTGCAGGCCTAGGTGCCTCCCAACTGCCTTTCCCTGCAGGCCTGGTCGCCCCCAACTTCCCTCCTCTGCTGGCTTGGTCACCCTTAACTGCCCTCCCCTGCAGGCTTCATTGCCCCCAACTGCCCTCCCCTGCTGGCCATCTTGTGTCCACATGGGGGCAGGATCTTTGACCACATGGGGGCAGCCATCTTGTGTGTTGGAGTGATGGTCAATCTGCATATTACTCTTTTATTAGATAGGATAGAGGCCTGGTGCACAGGTGGGGGCCAGCTGATTTGCCCTGAAGGGTGTCCTGGATCAGGGTGGGGGTTCCCTTGGGGCGTGAGGCAGCCTGGGCGAGTGGCCTGTGGTGGTTTGCAGGCTGGCCACGCCCCCTGGTGACCCAAGTGGAGGCCCTGGTATCTGGGGTTTATTTATCTTCTACAATTGAAATTTTGTAGCCTGGAGCAGAGCCAAGCCTTCTGCTTGCTCCATGGCGGCAGCCATTTTTGGGGGGATTTATGTATCTTCTATAATTAAAACTTTGTAGCCTTAAGCGGAGGCCTGGGCTGACCAGGGTGTGTGGAAAGCTTGACTTCCTCCATCACTGGGGGCAACCCTAGCCTCCTGCTCTTTCCAGCTCCGTGGCTGCTGCCATTTCTGTTTGGTTTTATGTATCTTCTATCATTTAAACTTTGTAGCCTTGAGTGGAGGCCTAGGCCAGCAAGGGCAGGCGGAAAGCTTGGCTTCCTCCATCGCCAGGGAAACCCAAGCCTCCCTCCTGCTCTCTGTGGCCATAGCCATCTTGGTTCGGTTTATTTGCATATTCGTTCCTGATTGGTTGGTGGGCATGGCTTGTGGGTGTAGCGGAGTGATGGTTAATTTGCATATTACTCTTTTATTAGATAGGATGCTCCCACCCTGTGGTAATACGGAGGTATGGCACAGTTAAATCTTTAGAAACCATTAGCAAATTTGTAAGCCAATGCTGCCAACTGGCGGTGTTATTGAGATATGGCATGGGTAAACCTTTAGAAACCTTAGTTTAACACATCAGCCAGTACTTTTTTTGCCATTTACTTACTTTTGCTTGTTTAAAATACATTTTTTTATTAGAAGTTAAAATCGCTTTTTCTGACAAGTATAGGACAATGCACAGAATTGTATAAATATTTAAAAAGTAAACAAAGAATGTTATATTTTTCTAGTAAAATAAAATAGTCAATAATTTACCCTAAAAAAAAAAATCTAGGTTAAGATAGTATGTAAGACAAATTGTACTGGGCCTTTAGCAAACAGAGTATTCTCAGGCTATACAATCAGAGTATAGTAAACAATGTTTCTAAGTCCCTTTCGCAAGGCTAGCTTTAATCTTTACAGCAAATCTTCACACACACACACAAATGAGTCAAGCATACTTTTGAATACTGAAGCAGAAATCCTCAATAATATATTATCAAATAGACTTTGGCAGAGTATTAAGAGGATAATAAATAATGGGCTCTTGGTAAGCATGCCGCTGAGAATCTGATTTACCTCTATCTTTCCAAGTACCTCAGCTTTTTCATTTACAAAAGAAATACAGAGAATCATGTAACTAGTGAGCTCAACTGAGTGATCAGTGAAGTAAAGGTCTACTAAGACAGATTTACTGTGTGGGTGTGGGTTGGGTTTGTGTATGGGTGGGGGAGGTGTGGGCGTATGTGAGAGAGAGAGAGTTGAAAGAACTTATAGTATATAAAGTATTTTGTACCCCTTTTAACAATATTTTCACATAGGCTTATCTTTTATAAAGTTTATTTGAAACAACTATCATTTCTTTGTATGGATGCACCTTTTTAAAAAATATGTTTTGATTGATTTCAGATAGGAAGGAAGAGAAAGAGATTGAAACATCAATGATGAGAGAGAATCATTGATCGGCTGCCTCCTGCAGCCCCCCTACTCAGGATCAAGCCTGACCTGGAATTGAACTGTGACCTCCTTTTTCGTAGGTTGACACTCAACCACTGAGCCACACTGGCTGAGCAGGATGCACCATTTTTGACATAACTAATCATTTATTGTTAGGCATCTAAGTTTCTCTTTTTATTACTAGAAAATATGTTACATTCCTGCCTAATTCTTTACCTACATTTCTGATATCTCCTTAGGACCAATTTATAGAAGTAGAATTATTATATCAACTATTGCAACATTTAAAATTTTTTTTTACTATTGACACTATTACAGATATCCCCCCGGTTACCCCTATCTTGCCCCCCTCCACCCAGCCCCTGCCACTCCACCCTGGCCTTCACCACATTGTTGTCTGTGTCCATAGGCTATGCATATATGTTCTTTAGCAAATCTCTTCTAGACACCACCCTCCATACCTCTCCTCAATGAGATCTATGGGTCTGTTCCATGTACGCCAAGCACAGCAAACTCAAACGCTAACATGGGCCAAATAAACAAGGTTTAAGTTTATGTAGGCCACAAAAAAAAAAACACCAAAAGCTTCAATTTTCATAGAAACAGTTTATTTTGATAGAGACATGCTGAATACAAAGGGCTGAAATAAATGAGTAATCCTTAACATAAAATAATAGAACAGGCTTGCATGTGAATAGCCAAGCCTTACACAGCACCATTGCCTGTGACTGCTGGAGGAGCAGCCAGCACCTGCAACCGCACAAGAAGCAGCCACCCTACGACCGCCCCCCCAGGAGCACCACCACCCATGACCACGTGAGAAGCAGCCACCCCACTACCACACGAGGAGCAGCTGCTCCGCGACCCCCTCAAGGAGCAGCCACCCCACACCACATGAGGAGCGACCACCACATGAGCAGCTGCCACCCTGTGACCGCGTGAGGAGTGGCTACACTGTGACTGCCTGAAGAGCAGCCACCACCCACAACCACCTGAGGAGCAGATGCTGACCAAGACCACCTGAGGAACAGCCACTGCCCATGAACACACGACTCGCCACCAAGCCCACTGCTGCAGCCATAGGCCCCACGCAACTCAACACCTAGATCCTTTGGTGAGAGCAAAAATGGGGACACAGAAGAACAACGCCCAAAGGAAAGAAAAAGAGGAATTGCCAGAAAAGGAATTAATTGAAACAGAGGCATGCAATATGTCAGAAAAAGAATTCAGATTAAGGGTCATACAATTCATAAATTGGATGGATGAGAAAATCAACAACCAATTGAATCAGGAGGAAATAAAGAGTGATATAGCTACAATAAAAAACAATATGGAAGCTTTCAACAGTAGACTAGGTGAAGAAGAGGACTGAATTAGCAAATTAGAAGACAGGGAGGCAAAACACAACCAATCTGAACTGCAATTGGAGAAAAAAATCAAAAGACAGGAGGAGAGCCTGAGGGAGCTTTGGGACAACATGACATGAAGCAACCTGTGTATATTAGGGGTGCCAGAACAATAAGAAGAAGAGCAAGCTTTAGAAAACCTATTGGAAGAAATAATGTCAGAAAACTTCCCTGACTTGGGGAAGAAAAAAGTCACACAAGCACAGAGAGTCCCAAACAAGATGAACTCCAAAAGACATGTCATAATAACAATGGCAAATGTTAATGACAAAGAGAGAATCTTTAAGGCTACAAGAGAGAGACAGAAAGTTACCTACAAGGGATCTCCCATTAGATTTTCAAATGATTTCTCAACAGAAACACATCAGACAAGAAAGGAATGGAAGGAAGTATACAAAGTGATGCAAAGCAAGGGACTGAATCCAAGAATACTCTATCCAGCAAGGCTATCATTCAAAATTGAAGGGGAAATCAGGAGCTTCATAGACAAAAAAAAAACACACACAAAACAAAACAAAACTAAGGTAGTTTATCACTACCATGCCAGCAATGCAAGAAATGCTAAAGGGACTATTGTAAAAACATGAAATAAAAAGGCAAGAAGGAACACAGGCACAAAAAATAAAAATGGCTAGAAACAAGTACTTTTCAATAATAACTTTAAATGTCAATGGCCTAAATGCTTCAATTAAAAGACATTCAGTGACTGAATGGATAAGAAAATATGACCCATATATCTGCTATCTACAAGATACTCACCTCAGAACAAGAGACTCACACAGACTGAAAGTGAAGGGATGGAAAAATATCTGTCAGGCAAATAGAAATGAAAATAAAAAGCTGGGGTAGCAATAGTTATATCTGACTAATTAGACCTCAGAGTGAAGGCCATAACAAGAGATAAGGAAGGCCATTTCGTAATACTAAAGGGATTGATACAACAAGAGGATATAACTCTGGTAAACATATATGCGCCCAATGCAGGAACAACCAAATACATAAAATAAAATAAAAAACTGCTGGAGGATAGAAAGGGAGAGATAGACAGCAATGTAATTATACTAGGGGGTTTTAATACCCCACTGGATAAATTCTCTACATAAAAAATCAGCAAAGAAACAGCAATTCTAAATGACTCACTAGATCAGATGGACTTAATCGACATCTTCAGAACATTTCACCCCAAAGCTACAGAATATACATTCTTCTCAAGTGCACATGGAACATTTTCAAAGATAGACCACACATTGGGTAACAGGCAAAATCTCTCCAAATTTAAGAAGATAGATATCATATCAAGCATCAACTACAATAAAAATAATTCAAACACTTGGAGGCTGAATAGCATGCTATTAAACAATGATTAGGTACCAAAGAGATTAAAGAAGAAATTAAAAACATCCTGGAAACGAATGACAATGAAAACACAACAATCCAAAACCTATAGGACACAGTGACAGCAGTCTTGAGAGGGAAGTTCATAGCATTACAGGCCTACCTCAAAAAAACAAGAAAACTGGTAATAAATTATCTAACTCTACAACTTAAAGAATTAGAAAGAGAGCAACAAGAAAAGCCCAGAGTGAGCAGAAGGAAGGAGATAATAAAGATTAGAGTAGAAATAAATGACATAGCCAAAACCGGTTTGGCTCAGTGGATAGAGCGTCAGCCTGTGGACTGAAGGGTCCCAGGTTCGATTCCAGTCAAAGGCCTGTACCTTGGTTTGCGGGCACATCCCCAGTGGGGGGTGTGCAGGAGGCGGCTGATCGATGTTTCTCTCTCATTGATGTTTCTAACTCTCTATCCCTCTTCCTTCTTCTCTATAAAAAAATCAATAAAATATATTTAAAAAAAAGAAATAAATGACATAAAGACCCCAAAAACAAAACAAAACAAAACGATCAATGAAACCAAGAGCTGGTTCTTTGAAAGGATAAACAAGATTGATGATCCTCTTGCCAGGCTCACCAAGAAGCAAAGAGAGAGGACCCACATAAACAAAATCAGAAATTAAAGAGGCAAAATAACAACAGATCCAACAGAAATACAAAAGATTGTAAAAAAAAAAAAATACTATGAACAACTCTACTCCAACAAACTAAACAACTTAGAGGAAATGGACATATTTCTAGAAAAATATGACCTTCCAAAAGTCAACCAGGAAGAATGAAAAAATCTCAACAGGCTGAAAACTAAGGAGAAAATTGAAGCAGTCATCAAAAAGCTTCCAGCAAACAAAAGTCTGGGATGAGCTGCTGCTGTTCATTGCTGCTCTGGTTGCAGGTCAAGTGGGATTTCTTTTTCTTTTCTTTTCTTTTTTTTTTAAATATATTTTTTATAGATTTTTTACAGAGAGGAACGGAGAGGGATAGAGAGTTAGAAACATCGATCAGCTGCCTCCTGCACACCTCCTACTGGGGATGTGCCCACAACCAAGGTACACGCCCTTGATCAGAATCGAACCTGGGACCTTTCAGTCTGCAGGCCGATGCTCTATCCACTGAGCTAAACCAGTTAGGGCAAGTGAGATTTCTTAAAAGCTTAGGGGTGCCTGGCTGGTGTGGTTCAGTGGATGAGTATTGACTTATGAACCTGGAGGTTAAGGTTTGATTCCCAGTCATGACACATGCCCCAGTTGGTAGGCTGGATCCCCATTGTGGGGCAAGCAGGAAGCAGCCAATCAGTGATTCTCTTTCATCACTGTTGTTTCTATCTCTCTCTCATTCTCTCTTCCTCTCTGAAATAAATAGAAATATATTTTTGAATGTATGTTTTAAATCAATTACACTTAAAACAAAGTTTTAAAAAATGTTTAAAACTTGACACTTCCCCATTATTTTATTATTTTATCATGATTGTTCTTGAGCATATTTATACCTACTGTGTCAGTAAGTTGTAAATACAATACAATGTTTTGCTACTGAAATATCTTATCAGGCCCATGTTCAGTGCCATCATTTTGGCAGTTTGAAACTGACAACGATGAGAGTATTTACACCAGGGAAATTGACAAAAACTACAAACCTTAACTTCACTTAATGTACTATTCAATGCTTTAACTAAAAGGAATGGTGGAGAATGTTAGTGCATTAAATTTATAAGTGTATCATGCAAGCAGGCTTTAAATTGTCCATAGGATAGAATTTGAGAAAGAGCAATTTTCCTTCCAGTATTCAAAACATATAGTTCCAAATGGCAAAGAAGACAGTTGAGTCCTTGAGGAATGAGTGAGGTGAAAACAGATGTCCTAGGTGCTGAAGTCTCCTCCTATTAGTTAAATCATAAATTCATTTTAAAAATTGGCAAAAGTTTCTGACCAGACATTTAAACAAAATAGATAAAGACAGTGTAAATAAATGTACGAAAAAATGCTTACCATAAAAATTCCTTAGAAAAATGGATTTAAAACAAAACAAGTTAACACTAAACTCATTTCTGGGCCTACAATTTAAAAATATTAAACATTGGACAAAGGGCAGGACTTCCTGCTTCCCTAGCGCCAGGATCTAGCAACCCAGGTCACCCCTATGGCTGGAGGGGCTGAGGGCAGTGGGCTGAGGTGGTGTCCCCACCTGAGGAGGTACTGGGCTCGCCCTGCACCCCTGAAAAGGCAGCCCCACTGCAGAGGATCAGGGCGGTGCTAGTTTTGTGTCTGCACCTTGCAAGGCTGTGTGTGAGTCTGGTGTAGTTTGGTCTCCAAAGATCTTGTCTTAGCAAGAAGGAAGTGGAAAATAATCTTGGAAAGAAAATGAAGACAATAAGAAAACCAGAACTTATTTTCACATGCTTGTCAGCTTACTCACCAATATGAACACTCTTCCCACCACTTGTCCTCCTGGTGGAGACAGTGGGCTGACAGATTCTGACCCTGTGTTACAAGCAATGTTAATTGATGAAAGATAACGATGTGAACATCATAAAACTGTCACTATGAGAACTGAACGCAACAGGTTGAAAGATGAGTACACAACGTCACAAAATAAACTCAAGTGCCTGCTAAATGAAAAGCAAACTAACCAGGAAAAATTCCAGCTGCTTTTTGAAGAACTAAGAGAGGAATTATTAGAGAAAACTAAAGACTTAGAAGAAATAAAGCTGCAGGTATTAACTCCACAAAGCTTGGAATTGTTCAGAGCCCAAATACAATGAGAATTAGAAACTAAATGAGAGAGCGTTTTAGGAATCTGGATGAAGAAGTTGAAAGGTATAGAGCTGAATATAATAAACTTCTCAAATCAGAGTTCGAACACCAGAAAGAAGAATTTGCATGTGTTTTAAAAGAAAAAATAAAAATATGAATCAGAGATTGCAATCAATACTGGAGAAAGATAAAGAAGAACTACATAATCAGCTGCTTAGTCTTGATCCCACAAGAGATAGCAAATGAGTGGAGCAACTTATTCGAGAAAATGTCCATTTGGTTCAGAAATTAAAAGAGTTAGAGGCTGAAGCAGCCGAATTAAGTGCTGTAAAAGAGAATTCTAGAGCTCAGATAGAAAATGTCCAAAGAATTCAGGTGCAATAGTTGAGATGCAAGCTGCAATCAGATCCCTGGAGGCTGAAAAACAGTCAAACTGCAGGCTGAATGCTTGGAAAAAGAGCTACAATCAAGCAATGAACAAAATACTGTTTTAATCAGTAAATTACATAAAGCTGAACGGGAAATAAATGCTTTGACCCGTAAAGGAACTTAAACAAATTAGAAATAACAGACATCAAACTGGAAGCAGCAGGAGCTAAAGAGTGATCTAGAAAGGGAAAGAAATAAGATGCAAAGTGAACGGGTTACAGTCAGACAATGAAATTCTCAAGTCAGCTGTTGAACACCACAGAGTGCTCTTAGCAGATAAGGATCATGAATTATTATGTAAAGTACAAGCTGCCAAGGAAGAAGGTTAACAAAAACTTGTGGTATTACAAGATGAACAGCTTGAACTTGAGAACAGATTGGTGGACTTAGAGAAAATGAAAGTGGAATATGCTTTGTGGAGGCAGTCTGAAAAAGATCAGTGTGAACAGAAATGGCGGGCTTCACAGATGGCAGAAGAGTCGGCCAGAAGAGAACTTCAAAGTGTTAGGTTAAAACTTGAACAACAAATTGTGAGTATTGAAAATGCAGAGAAAGGGAAAAATGAAAATTCTGACCTGAAACAGCAAATCAGTGGCTTGCAGATCCAAGTGACCTCACTTACACAGTGAATGAATGAATTGCTGAATTCAAACCAAATACGAAGGAAATGGTTAAAAATAAATGAGTAAATATATATATATATATAAAACATCGCATGTGCTGGCAGGGTTTTAGAAAAACTAGAATTTTCATTACTGTGGGTGGCTGGGAAGGAAAAGGGAACAACCATTTTAGATCACAGTTCTGCAGTTCTGCATGTCTTAAAAAGTAAAACACTCGCCGAAACCGGTTTGGCTCAGTGGATAGAGTGTTGGCCTGCGGACTCAAGGGTCCCAGGTTCGATTCCGGTCAAGGGCATGTACTGTGATTGTGGGCACATCCCCAGAGGGGGTGTGCAGGAGGCAGCTGATCGATGTTTCTCTCTCATCGATGTTTCTAGCTCTCTATCCCTCTCCCTTCCTCTCTGTAAAATATCAATAAAATATATTTTAAAAAAAAAAGAAAAGTAAAACACTCACCTATACTGAAACAATTACATAAGTAAAATATACATCTATATACAGAACTAAACCCACTATTCCCAGAAAATTTATTTATAATACCCCAAACCTGGAAATAACAAAAACCATAGACAGATCATAGATAAAGTTATTACCCATAGAACACAATAATACTCAGGAATAAAAAATAATTAAAAATTTACATAATCATTAGTGTTCAGTGTAGCATGAAGGAAACCGGTATTTGTTAAAGAGTACACAACTTATAGTGCTTACAAAATTATCAAAAATACTAGTGGCCCGGTGCATAGATTCGTGCACATTGAAAAGAAATTAATTAGAAAGTGGCTAGCGGGGCAGGACTGGGTGAGATGGGCTGGACATGCCTTGGGGCCAACCTCCCTTGGTCCATTCCCAGCCAGCTGCACCTGGGCTGGCACTGTGGCTCGAAGGGGTCTGTGGAGTGAGTGGGATCCCTCTGGCATAGGTAGGGTCCCTCAGCCTGGCCTGCGGAGATCAGGTGGAAATCAGCTCTCTGACATCCCCTGAAGGCATTCTGCAAAGCTGAGGTCACTCAGCAGTTCCTGCATAGAGTGTCTGCCCCTGGTGGTCAGTGCACATCATACCTACCGACCAGTCAGACAGTCAGTCAGTTGGACCCGTGGTCGGCAAACTGTGGCTCGCAAGCCACATGCGGCTCTTTGGCCCCCTGAGTGTGGCTCTTCCACAAAATACCATGGCCTGGGCAAGTCTATTTTGAAGAAGTGGCGTTAGAAGAAGTTTAAGTTTAACAAATTTGGCTCTCAAAAGAAATTTCAATCGTTGTAAGGTTGATATTTGGCTCTGTTGACTAATGAGTTTGCCAACCACTGAGTTGGACAGTTGCTCAGCCTTTTATATATATATCTATACTAATAAAAGGGTATATGCTAATTAGTCAGGGTGACTAGATATCTTCTGGACATTAGACTTCCTTCTGGACAAAGCCACAGTGGTGGGAGGTGAGGTAGAGATGGTTAGGGGTGATCAGGCCGGCAGGGGAGGGCAGTTGAGGGTCTACAGGCTGGCAGGGGAGCGGTTAGGGGGCGATCAGGCCAACAGGCAGGCAAGCGGTTAGGAGCCAGATGTACTAAACTGGCAGTAGGACATCCCCCGAGGGGTTCTGGATTGGAGAGGGTGCAGGCCAGGCTGAGGGACCCCCTCCCATGCTCAAATTTCGTGCACAAGGTCATATATATATTTCCCTTCTTTTACAAGATTAGTATATATATATATATATATATGTATATATATATATATATATATATACCATATATAGTATATACCTATATATAGTATATATATATATATATATATATATATATATATTAGTATATATATATACTAATCTTGTAAAAGAAGGGAAATCAATGACTGCATTTAGGGCAGGTGAAGGCAGAAAGAGAGATTATGAAAGGGCAGGAGATAAATATAGGGTGTGGCAAAAGTAGGTTTAGAATTGTTGTATGGATATTAATTCAATAATTAAAAATAAAAATAAAAGCATAAACTCTTCTCTGGCCAGTGTGCCTCAGTTGGTTGAGCAACATCCCCTGCTCTGAAAGGTCAATGGTTTCTTTCTAGGTCAGGCCATATGCCTGCCTGGATGCTTTGGAGGTGGCGTGCAAGAGGTAGCAGTTCAATGTTTCTTTCTCATATCACCATTTCTCTCTCTCTCCCTTCCTCTCTTCCTAAAAAGTCAATAAAATATTTAAAAAATATATAAGGTATTTATTTTTTAAAAAAGAGAATAAACTCAGTGTTTTGCATATTCACATCTGTAAACCAACTGCTACCCTAACCTGTATGTGGGTGAGAGATAAGCTTATTTTACATGAGACTGTTTTATAGCTTTATCTGTATGTCCAATCTCAACAAATAGTACATTAGAAGAATAGATTTTGTTACATGTCAATTATAAATCTACCTAAATAAAGCCTTAAAAAGTACTTTCAAATAAAAACCTAGATAATCCCCCTTGTTAGTAAATTAAAATAGTGACCTGATATGGGTTCTACCATCTCTCCTAATTTCTTTGGATGATCAGCCTTGTCTCCGGGGCAGAAAATATTGGAAGGAAGTGAAGACTATTGCCATCAGAATCAACAGGAATGCAGACTGGTTCCAAAACACACATCCGAGACTGATTACAGTGCACTCCTCCCTCTAGCTTTAAGGTCTTGCCTGTTGAGGAAACATTGAGGTGAACACCCTAAATGGGCCAGGGGAATCCAGTAAACTGTTAGATGATTTTTTCGGTCAATGACTTCAGCCAGAGGAAACAGCTATGGAGGTTTCGAGAATGTCTGTACAAATATATCACAAGCCACGGCCCTTTGATCATTTCTGGATAATGTTCAGAAGAGGCACTTTTCATCTAATTCACTACAATCTTTGCCACTCACTATTAATACATTTATGTCCTAATGCTGGCTCGATTTATACCTCAGAGTCTTAAAACAAATGACCACCGTATAAAATTTCCTACATGGCTCATGGTTCCTTTACAGTATGTGGGGAAGAATTCCCCTAAACATTGCTGAGAATTATCTAATTCATACCGTGAACAGAGAATATAATTCATATAGATAGCAGAAGAACAACACAGGACTCCTCTTCTGGGTGACCAATTCAGCTCCTTAAAATCACACTTATAACTGAAACTTATGAGGAAACTAGAAGTGTATGATCCATTAAAAGGAGGTTAAATTCAGGTAAACGGGTCCCAAAGAGTCTCCTTCAGTGTTGTTATTCCAAGTGAGAAAAAGAAAACATTCCCTGCACATTTAAGGCTTTTCTCCAGTGTGAACTCTTGGGTGTGTAACCAGGCTACATTTGCAACTAAAAGTTTTCCCACATTCACTACACTCTAGAGATTTTTCCCCATTGTGACCTCCATGGTCTTCCATGAGCTTAGAGTTTTGCCTGAAGGACTTTCCATAATTACTACTCTCAGACAGATTTTCTCTAATGTGAACTCTCTTGTGGTTAAGGGGGCGATTATTGCACTTAAAAGATTTCGCACATACACGATTTAAATGGTTTTTCGCCAGTGTGAACTCTGAGGTGTTGAGTGAATTGGAACCTTCAACTGAAGGACGTTCTACATTCAGTACATTCATATGGCTTCTCTACAATGTGTAGTCTCTTGTGTTTTGTGAGGCTATATCTTTGTCTAAATGACTTAAAACAATAAGTACACTAATATGGCTGCTCTCCAGTGTTAACTTTGTGGTGTTGAATTAGGGAATACCATCGACTGAAGGGCTTCCAATAATCACTACACTCATATGGCTTCTCTCCTGTGTGAACTCTATGGTGTGTAATGAGGGTGGATCATACACTGAAGGATTTCCCACAATCACTACACTCATACTGCTTCTCTTCCGTGTGAACTCTGTAGTGTACACATGAGGTGAGATCTTCGACTGAAGGACTTGCCACATTTACTACACTCATAACACTTTTCTCCAGTGTGAACTCTGTGGTATTGAATGAGGGTAGATCTTTGAGTGAAGGCCTTCCCTAAATCACTATACTCATATGGCTCTTCTCCAGTTGAATTATCTGGTGTTTAATGAGTGCAGTGCTCTCACTAAAGAAATTCCCACAACCAGTCCACTCATAGGGCATTTCTCCAGTATGAATTCTCACTGATGTTAAAAATTTGTCTAAAAGATTTCCCACTTTTGTTACACTCATAATTCACTTCTCTAGAGCAGACACCCTGATGTTGGACAACTTTCTGTTTGTGCCTGGCATCGTTTTCACATTTCCCACTCTGGTGCAAACAATTTCAACCAATAAATTCCCGTGAAATCTCACTGCCATTGTGTGGATCCTCATTGTTAAAAGTTGCCTGGTGCTGGACATGATATGAGGTGGCTGGGAAATCTTCCTCCACCACCCTACCAGTTGAAGACACTCAAGATAAACACAAGATGATCTTGGACTCAAATGAAGCCCTGTCCACATTTTTTCCCCCAGGGTTCCTTTTCACTAGCAACCCACTGTTGCTGGTGAGGATTTGCATTCAAAGAGAAGTCTCTCACACATGCATCACTGAAGAATTCTTTCTGCAAAAAGAATGCTGCTGGTAACTTAGTCAGATGGAGCATATCTTTTAACACTGAGAAACATCAAGTACACAGAAGGGACTGCTGTGTTGGTGGAGCTGTCTTAGAAGCCCTAACCTGTGACTCTTCTTCTACAGATACACTCTATCCAATAGGTTCCACTGTATCTTCCATTTTATGATAACAGCTTAATAACAGAGGATGGAAAAGAAATGTTGACTGTGGTGTGAGGGAAGTTCTAATACAAAAGTGTACTCCACATAATACATTGGTTCCATGCAATTGTCCAAAAATAAGAGATCTGCAGGAAATAGTAATAAGAGGTTGCTCTCAAATTCTGGGCATCTGAAGATAACAAACTGGAAAAGACATCACCAGAAATATGACCCAGACATGGCAAGTACCACATGGAAGAAAATCAAGATGTAAAGCTCATTCTTCTGCTAAGTGTGTCCAGCAGTGTTTCTCTGTTGGTGAAACAGGCAAGCTGTTCAGAAGGTTGGTTATGTCTTATTCTATGTAAAAACAATAAAAGAGTCTCTGGTGTTTGAGGACTATTTACACGTGTATGTGCACCTCATAACACATGTGCAGGACAATGTTGTAGAATATTGCAGAGAGAGCAGTGCAGAGGGACAGGTGATATAAAAAGGCCCCAAAGGAGAAGGTAGCCAACAGGCAGGTTAAATGACAAGTCAGCAAAGAATCAAGTATGGGAAAGAAGATGTACAAATGAGCTGTGGCCAGTGGCTCCTGCAGCTACACACTGTTGGTCACGTGCAGACTCAACACAGCCCTGATGTCATAACTTCCCCCAGTTGCCACTAAGAAGTGCCAAGCCTTAATTGAGATCATCTTGCATGTTCATCATGTGAAAAAAACCCAGGGTTATCTTTGTACCATGTATTGTACAAGTATATAAAACCTGAATCTCCAGAGTATTAATGAAGGACCACAGAGGTGAGCAACAAGCACTGGCTCAGATCAACATGGCATGCAATAGTATTCAATGAAAGAATATTACAAATAATAATTGAAGGAGGGTCTTACAAGAACAGTCTATGGTCCATATAAGTAAAGACCATTAGCTGGCACAGGCAGTCACAAGAAAACTTTAGGTAGAGGAAGGGGGAAGAAGTGGAAGGCATAGATGAGGACATAGTAAACCTCCTAGGAAATGGAAGAGCAAGGTGCCTATGGCAACCTAACTTGCCCAATAGGACTGACAGGGCCCGGGGTATCCCAACCCGGCTCCTCAGAGGACTGCCATCTCCCCCCATGAGCTCCAGGTAAGCCTTACAGTGGGGGGCAAGGAAATTAATTTCCTCCCCGATGCTGAAGCCACTTTCTCTGTACTCCTCCCAAGCCCTGGTAAATCATCCTCAGAGGCTGTAGCTGTTATAGGCATGTCTGGGAAGCCAAGAAAGAGATCTTTTTCTCAGCCTTTAGCTCATAGCTGGGGTAAGCTGTTCCATTCCCAAGCCTTCCTGATCCTGTAAAAAGCCTCATATTCACATCAGAAACAATGTCCTCTCAACCCTGAGGCTCAAGGACTCAATATTCTAATAAGTCATCTGTTTTAGAAGCCCAAGGTTTACTGAAACCTTGTCATAGTCCTTACAATACCCCCATCTTAGGGGTACAAGAGCCTAATAGAGGCGGAGGACTAGTTCAGGACTTACAATTAGTAAATAAGGCAGTGATTCCTATCCAGCCAATTGTCCCTAACCCTTATGATTTACTTGCCCAAATTCTGGAAAACACAAAGTGGTTTATAGTACTAAATCCCAAGGATGCCTTTTTCTACATATACTCCTGTCTCCTAACTCACAGTCCCTGTTTGCCTTTCAAAGATCCCAATAATCAAAGCCATCAGCTAACATGGACAATACTGCCCCAGAGCTTTCAGAATAACCCTCATTTATTTGGGCAGGCCTTTAAACAATGCAAAAAGCCCTTTTACAGGCACCGTCTTTAAGTCTCCCAACAGGTCGGCAGCATCGACTCCTAGATCCATCTGTCTCCAGTGAGCCTTGAACGCCCGCAGAGGAGGAGGACATGTTACAGAATTTACCAGGTGACCAAAAAACACACAGGAGCACTTGGAGGTCCAGGAAATCCCTATTTATTTTCAGATGTTTCACATGTACTAGTACAGTGACTCAGGGGGTCAGTTCTCCAAATCCTGAGTAAGCCAATATGGAGGAAGCTTTCTCTTTATACCCTTCGGTTTCTTTGTTTTCTATCTGTTTCCTAACTACCAGGCTTTTGTGGTGGGCTTCCATAGCCCCTCCTGAGGCAGTTAGAAGGGGAAGTTAGATTGTATCTAAATGCCTGGTCTGGGTGGTGTCAGTGACCTCCCCTATAGCTAAGCTTCTACATTCTTTGTTTATGGCCCCTTTGTAAATTGGGAATAATTAAGAAAACAGGTCTTGGGAGACCAGATTGTGGAGAAAGGGGCAGTGACTTAATTATAGGCTATCAAGAATGTACATTAGGTTACTGGCACAGATTCAGATTGCTAGCCCCCCAAAAATGTCTTATTTTCCCCATCAGACAAAGCTGCATTGCCATCAACTAGATCACCAAATTGCTATTCATGTGAGCCTCTGAAGGACCTGAAACTTCTCCTTCAAAGGGATCCTGGGATATCAATGAGTGGCAGATTAGTAGCATACTCTGGTATTTCTAGATAAACAATGTTTTCATTTTTTAAATAATTCTTATTCTGTCTTTTTGTAAGTGTCATGGAAATCCTAGACTGGTACCTGGAGTAGATCTTCTCTGCCCTTCCTGGGACCCCATGAGATTCTCCCACTTATGGTTCCCTTTTTTGTATCTCTATGAAGCATAGTGATCCCTCTTTTGGAAAAACTGCTGTTTAAAGCTGCTCTTTGAACTACTCTGTTATTCTTAGTCTCATATTCTGTAGGTCAACTCTGTTATTTTTAGACTGTAAAATAACTTTTTGTTTAGCTTGAATAGAAAAGATAAACTTCATTGTCTGACCTTGCAAGCTAGACATCTAACTGATTTGCTGATATTGATGCCAGGTGCCTGTAAAGATATGATATGATACTCAAGGTTACAGGTGTCTGTATAGATATGATAAGATACTTAAGGTTACAAGTTGTCTGTATAGATATGACAGGTGTTTGCTAGATATGATATGTACTCAAGGTTACAAGCTGTCTACAAAAATAACTTATACAAAGAACTAGAAGGATATAAAAAGGAAATACTCCCTCCTATGTTTGTTCAGAATTTGACAGAGGTAATCTGCTCTGAACCTGCACACAATAAAGATGACTCCTAACTAATTGGCTCATTAAGGCATCTTGTTCAGCTCGCTGATTCGTCATACTACACCTAATGTAGCAAATTTTTCAGCCACACTGGCTCCCCAAATCCCTAAGTACTAAGTATATTATAAGCAGCCCAATTCAGGGTTGAATAATCTCAATTAGATATTTATCTCCCACATCTCTTTCAGAGTAAAATGTGTTAAATCTTAGTCTATAGGACAACTTATACTGCCACTACCACCAACCAGGCCAGAACCACTTCTCAAGCCATTACAGATTTTTATTCACAGAGAAGCCCATGATTCAGCAGGGCAAAGTCTGTGCCATGAATAACACTCCTTGCTGCAAACAGCTTAGCTAAAAAATGCCTCATAGCCTCTTGCCCCAGAAGTCTGGGCACCAATTAAAGATATATTAGCTAACTCCCTTTCACAGACCTTGGTTTATACTGTGTGTTTTTTTATTAATTATCTTTAACCATTGCCTGTTTAATCTTTGGTATGTTTCATATCCTTCCATTCAGAAGCCCTAAAGCTACTCCTGATCCTCCACATGGAACAGTAAATGACGGCTGCTACATCCATCTTCCGAGGACCCTTAGACCACCCACTTCCAATGGGACCCCAACTGCTGCCCCAAACTATGATCCCTTTGCCAGCAGGAAGCAGCCAGAAAGATGTGGCGCCCCCTATCAGTAATGGCAGTTGGGGTTTCCTAATCAGACGGGTGGACTGAAACAGGAATTTTAGTGGAACATTGGCAGGTTTAGGGAATTTTTAGAATTGGGGTCCATGGAAAAAAACAAAACAGGGCTACAGACAGGGAGAAGGTACATTTCCATAACACAAGGAGCCAGGTGCAGATACATTTCCATAAGACAAGGGAGCAGCAACAGGTGTATTTCCATAAGACAAGGGAACTAGAAATAGCCAAAAAAGGTCTATATATACAAAATAAAGAAGAAGTAAGAAAGCCCAGAAGAAATAGGAGCACAATGAGGGAGGAGGGCCTCAGGAGTCACTATAGTAACCAATTCTAAAGGGAATATTGACCAATCAGAGGGGATATCAGGACACAGGAGCTACAGCCTTTATAAACCATGGAAATAAGAAGTTGGTGGGAATCTTTCTCTCCACATGGCTATTCAAGGAAACTTAGTTGTTACCTACTATAAAAGTTACTAAAATTTTTATATTACATCCCTATTACTATCTATATATATATAAAAGGTAATATAAAAAGTGTCCCCTTGGGAGGTCAGATTTCGCCAGGAAAAGGAGAGGGAGAGCTACATAATCAGACACCTGGAGAAGAGAGATCATGGGGAGTCAAAGAAACAGCCTGCATATGAAAGAAAAGGAGGCATCACCACAAAAGGAAGTAATCAAAATGGAGGCAAGCAATATGTCAGAAAGAATTCAGAGAAATGGTCATAAGGTTGCTGAAAAGAATGGAAGACAAATTCAACAATATGTGTAAGAACCATGAGGAAATGAAGAAGAACCAAGAAGAAATGAAAAATGACATCGCTGCTATAAAGAATTCAATAGAAAGCATCAAGAGTAGACTAGAAGAAGCAGAGGACTGCATCTGTGAGCTAGAAGACAAGGTAGAAAAAAATTCCCAAGCACAGCAGAATCCAGAAAAAAAAAAACCTTAAAAAACATGAGGAGAGCCTAAGACAGCCGTGGGCAAACTACGGCCCACGGGCCGGATCCGGCCCGTTCGTCTGTTCTATCTGGCCCGCGGAGCCGAAAGAGCGGAGGGTTCTCTTGCTCTCCCCTCCACTCCTTCACCAGCAGCAGTGTTAACATGGCAACGTCGGGAAACACGGCCGCAGCTCCTTCTTCTGAGTGGGTAGATTTATATCTGCCCATTCAGTTGAAGGAACAACCTGTCAATCTTCCAGAGGCTCCTTGTAATGCCCGCAGACGCATCCCCCGACATCACCCTGGGAATGCGTAGACATGTTATCGTGGTGATGTAGGGAGACACACCCCTGGAGAGCACAGTATCAGAGCATTAGCTAAAAAGGAGACCAACAACACTGTTCCCACTAAAGTTGATGTTTTAAAGACCAAAAACCTTTCAACCCAGTCTACATTGCCATCTACATCTACGTCCCGGGCATAATTTGGAAGTTGCACTAAAGAAAATGTTTAATTTACTGTTTACACATTTTGTTCTTTTCTATTTGGTTTAATTTTAAATTATTTTATTATATTTAAGTTTAATTTGAAAGGCTTTTGTACCTTTCCTTTGTTAGGCAATTTTATTTTGCCTTTGCCATCTTCAATATAAGGTATGTTATTGTGCTATGATTTCTCCATTTTTTGAAGTTTCAAATTATAATAATTAGTGTTTACATTCTTCTTGTTAAAATGTTTGAAATGAATAAAACTATTGAAATAAAAAAGACCGTACCCTTTTATGTAATGATGTTTACTTTGAATTTATATTAGTTCACATAAACACTCCATCCATGCTTTTGTTCCGGCCCTCCGGTCCAGTTTAAGAACCCATTGTGGCCCTCGAGTCAAAAAGTTTGCCCACCCTTGGCCTAAGGGAACTTTGGGACAACATGAAAGAAAACAACATCCATATAATAGGAGTGCCAGAAGGAGAGGAAACTGAGCAAGGAATAGAAAACCTGTCTGAAGAAATAATGACAGAAAAGTTCCCTGATATAGGGAGGAAAAAACTCACACAAATCCAAGAAGCTCACAGAGTCCTAAACAAAATGAACCCCAAAGACTGATGCCAAGGCACATTATAATTAAACTAGAGGCCCGGTGCATGAAACTTGTGCAGTGGGGGTGTGGGGGGGGGAGTCCCTCAGCCCAGCCTGTGCCCTCTCATAGTCCGGAGCTCTCTGAGAATGTCCAACTGATGGCAGTTGGACATACTTAGCACTGCCATGGAGGCAAGAGAGGCTGCTGCCACGGCCGCTGTGTTCACCAGCCTTGAGCCCAGCTTCTGCCTGAGTGGTGCTCCCCCTGTGGGAGTGCACTGATTACCAGGGGCACCTTCCACGTTGAGAATCTGTTCCCTCGTGGTCATTGTGTGTCATAGCGACTGGTCATTCTGCCGTTGGGCTGAATCCAGCTCTCCAATATCCCCCAAGGGGTCCTGGATTGTGAGAGGGCACATGCCTGGCCGAGGGACCCCACTGGTGCACGATCGGGGTCGGTGAGAGACACGGTATGTGGGCCAGCTGAAGAGAGACTGTGGGAAGGTTCCAGAGCATGTCCGGCCTGTCTTTCTCAGTCCAGATCAGCCAGACCCAGCAGCAAGCTAACCTATCGGTCGGAGCATCTGCCCCCTGGTGGTCAGTGCATGTCATAGTGACTGGTCGACCATCTACTGTCTGCCCCCTGGTAGTCAGTGCATGTCATAGTGAGCAGTTGAGTGGCCTTAGCATATCATTAGCAAACTATGCTTTGATTGGTTGAAAGGCTGACTGAATGACCGAACACTTAGCATATTAGGCTTTTATTATATAGGATTGGCAAACACCAACAAGAAAGTAAGAATATTAAAAGTGGTCAGAGAGACAGAAAGTTACCTACAAAGGATCCCCCATCAGACTAGCAATTGATTTCTCAACAGAAACACATCAGGCCAGAAAGGAATGGAATGAAATATACAAAGTCATGCAAAGGAAGGGTCTGAATCCAAGAATACTGTACCCAGGAAGAATATCAATCAAAATTGAGGGGGAAATCAGGAGCTTCATGGACAAAAAAGGACAAGAGAGTTTATCACCACCAAACCAGCAATGCAAGAAATGCTAAAGGGTCTTGTTTGCAAGACACAGCCCCCTGTTCTCCTGAGCACTGAGCCACACATCACCACTTCAGGCTGTCCACCTGGCCCCTCCCCCTTATGATGTAACCAGTGTTACATCACCGCTTCAGCTGGCCACCGGATCCCACCGCCACTGGCTCACATGACCACATCTGGGTATTCCTGAGGCCCTGGCTCACCAAACCAACTTCCGACTGGCACCAGGCCTCTCCCCATGATGATGTAACCAGGTCCTGCTGGCCACTGGATCCCACCGCCCCAGGCGCACATGACCACATCCGGGTATTCACAAGGCCCTGGCTTACATTACCAACTTCCGGCTGGCACCAGGCCCCTCCCCATGATTACATAACAAGATCCACCTGGCCACCTGACCCCCCTGCCATGGCCATGGGCCACCGGACCACTTCAGCGTATGCCCCAGGCCGTGGCACAACTGACCAACATCCATCTGGCTACCTGGGCCATCCCCTTAGGTTCGAGACACCGCCCCTGGTACGTCAAGCACTGATCCACACGGGCCGAGTTTTTTGTCTCCTCAGGCGGAGGGTGGACTTCCCAAATTGCTGGAAGTTGGGTTAAAGGCCTAAAACCCACAGCCCCAGATAAACTTCTTCTGATAGCCTGCCTCCGAATCCGTGGGGAGAGCGGCAAGCAAGGGGCCACCAGCCCTCCTTCAAAAAAGCCATGGGGGTCCATCTGCCTTGGGACTTCCTATTGTCCCCACCATGGGGGCATCTCACCCTCGAGTGGCCTTCAACACAGACAGCCTTGCCTACGGGCTTTAAAATCCGGGCCAGAGTTCTGTTAAACCCCTTAAAAACCTTTCCCTTGGGGGAGCCAATTCCTTGCCCTACAGTGTCACTTACGGGTGGCGGGGCCCTTAGGTCTGGCTTTCTGCCTCACTTTCTGGGAACGCCCTTCCTTGAGGACAGTGACCTTCCTGGTGCCATCCAGTGTCCGGACCACAGGGAAGTGGGGCTTTGGCAACCGCTTGTGACCCTTCTCCGCATTAGGTGGCCCCACCAGCCTATCCACTAGACCACCTAGAGCTGTTGACGGGGCCTAAGCGCTAGCTCAACTGACCACTTCTGGGTGTTCACCTGGGCGAGCCCACACTGGCGATTATGTCACCATTTGCAGCTGTCCACCTGGCCTTACCTCTGAAAAGGTAACCAGGTCCAGCTGGCCACCATACCCCAGCGCCCCTGACTCACGTGACCAAAAACAGGCTGGCACCAGGCCCCTCCCCTGATGACATAACCACGTCCAGCAGGGAACCTGACGTCACCGCCCCCCAATGCCCTGGGCCACCCAACCTCTTCTGGGTATGCCCAAGGCCTTGGCACACCTGACCAATGTCCGGCTGGCCAACTGTAACCTCCCCCTTGTTTTTGAGACACTGCCCATTGTTCGCCTGAGCACTGAGCCACAATGGCTGGGCTTCTTCGTTCCTCACGTGGAGGGTGGACTTCTCTAATCACTGAAAGTTAGATTAAAGGCCTAACACCCACAGCCCCAAATCACCTTCTCCTCATTGGCAGCCTCCGACCCAGTGGGGAAGGCGGTTTACCGCCAGCCAACCTTCCAGACAGCCATGGGGGTCCATCTGCCTCAGGACTCCCGATCATCCCTACCATGGTAAATCTCATCCTGGAGTGGCCTTCAACCCAGAAAAAAACTGCTTGTGGGCTTTGAAATTCTGGCCAGAGTTGAGTTAAGACACAGAAAACCGTTTCCCTTATGGCACCCAACTCCAGGCTCCTCCAGTGTAACTAATGGGTGGTGAGGCCTCAGGGCTAGCTTTCGGCCACACATGTGGCAAATGCCCTTCCTTAAGTACATGGACCTTCTTGGTGCCATCAAGGGTCCGGACCACAAGGTAGTGGGGATTGGGCAACCTCTTCTGACCCTTCTCCACATTAGGTGGTCACACCAGCCTATCCACTATGCCACCTCCAGCTGTTGACCGGGCCAAAAGCGCTGGCTCACCTGACGACTTGCATGGGTACACGTGGGTGAGCAAACCCCGGCAGTTATGTCTCCGCTTCCGATTGTCCACTGGGCCCTTGCCCCTGATGACGTAACCATGTCCAGCTGGCCACAGGACACCACTGCTGCTGGCTAACTTGACCAAATTCCGGCTGGAACCTGACTCTGCCCCAGGATAACGTCACCAGGTCCTGCAGGCCACCAACCCACCCCACCGCTCAGGGATCATAGGACACTTCCAGTTATTTCCCAGGCCCGGCATCTCCGACCAACATCCAGCAGGCCACCTGGACACTCCTCCTTGTTTTTGAGACACCGCACCATGTTCACCCGAGCACTGAGTCACAGTGGCTTGGGTTCATGGCACCCTATGCTGACTGTGGACTTCCCAAATCGATGGAAGTTGGGTTAAAGGCCTAAACCCACAGCCCCAGATCACCTTCTCCTCATAGCCTGCTTCCGATCCCGTGTGGAGCACGGCAAGGAAGGGGCCACCAGGCCTCATTCAAAAAAGCCACGAGGGTCCATCTGCCATGGGACTCCACATCGTCCCCACCAAGAGGGAATCTCAACATGGAGTCGCCTTCGAACCAGACAAAACTGCCTGTGGGCTTTGAAATCTAGGCCAGAATTGTGTTAAGCCCCAGAAAAGAGTTTCCCTTCTGGAAGCCAAATCTGGGCCCATCCAGTGTCACTAATGGGTGGGGGGACTGAGGGGGAGCTTTCGGCAACAATTATAGCAAATGCCCTTCATTGAAGACATGGACCTTGTTGGTGCCATCGAGTGTCCGGACCACAGGGAAGTGGGGCTATGGCGAACCCTTGTGACCTTCCTCCACAATAGGTGGCCCCACCAGCCTATCCACTAGTCCACGTAGAGCTGTTGACTGGACCCCAAGCTGTAGCTAACCTAACCACGTCTGGGTGTTACCTGGGCAAGCCCACTCCAGTGGTTATGTCAACATTTGTGGTTGTTTATCTAGCCCCTCCCCTGATGATGTAACCAGGTCCAGCTAGTCATCGGAAACCAGAGCCCATGGCAGACATGCCCTACATCCGGATGGCACCAGTCCCATCCACCTGATTACATAACAAGTTACAGCTGGCCACCAGAACCCACAGCCCCTGGCTCACGTGAACACATCCGGGTATGCCAGATATCCTGGCTCACATGACCACCTGCTGCCTAACACCTGGCTTCTTCCCATGATGACTGCACCAGGTCCACATGAGCTCCGACCGACCCCACACCACAGGGATCACTGGACAGTTCTGGGTATTTCCCAGGCCCTGACACCACTGACCAACATCCAGTTGGCCACCTGGGCCCTCCCTCTTGTTATTCAGAAACCGCTCCTAGTTCGCACAACCAGCGAGGGACACTGCCCATGCTTCTTTGCCCCTCAGGCGGAGGGTGGTCTCCCCAAAGGGCTGGAAGTTCGGTTAAAAGCCTAAAACCTACAGCTGAAGATCACTATCTTCACAAAAGCTGCTTCTGATCCCGTCAATACGGGGGCAAGCAGGGGGCTGCCAGCCCTCTTTCAAGAAAGAAAGGGGGTCCATCAGCCTCGGGACTCCGCATCGTCCCCAACATGGGGGCATCTCGCCCTGCAATGGCCTTCGACCTAGAAAAAAATGACAGCTGGCTTAGAAATCCAGGTTGGATTTTCTTTAAGCCCCAGACAACCTTTTCCCTTCTTGCAGCCAACTAGAGTTCCCTCCAGTGTCAATAATGGGTGGGTGGGGGGGCCAAGGGACAGATTTCAGCCTCACTCATGGCAAAAGCCCTTCCTTGAGGACATAGACCTACTTGGTGCCATCCATATCTGCACCACAGGAAAGTGGGGTTTTGGAGACCCCTTGTGACCCTCCTCCTCATTAGGTGGCCCCAACTTCCTATCCACTGGAACACCTCCAGCTGTTCACCTGGCCACAAGCGTTCGCTCACATGACACTTCCGTGTGTTGACCTGAGTAAATCCAGCCGCCGTTTACATCACCATTTCTGGCTTTCCACCGGGACGGCCCTCTGATAAGGTAACCAGGTCCAGCTGGCGAATGGACCCCAGCGCCCTTGGTTCACGTGACCAACTTCTTGCGGGCACCTGGCCCCTCCCCCTGATGACGAAAGCAGGTCGGGCTTTCCATCAACCCCACATCCTCTGTCTCACTTTACAACTTCCAGGGTGTGCCAAAGGCCGTGACTCACGTAACCAGCTTCAGCCTGGCACCTGGCCCCTATCGTTGATGAGGTAAAAAGGTCTGGAAGCTGACCCAACCCCCAACACCCACCCCCGGATCACAGGACACTTCCGGGTATTTCGCAGTACCTGACACACCTGACCCACATCCAGTTGGCCACCTGGGCCCTCCCCCTTGTTTTCCAGCCACTGCTCATCCTTGGCCCGACCACTGAGCAACAATCCCCGATCTTTTGTGCCCCTCAGGCGGAGGGTGGACTTCCCAAATAGCTAGAAGTTGGGATAAAGGCCTAAACATACAGCCCCAGATCACCTTCTCCTCATAGCCTGCCTCCGACCCCTGGTGGAGGGCGGCAAGCATGTGGCTGTCAGCCTTCATTCAAAAAAGCCGTCAGGGACCATTTGCCACGGGACTCCACTACGTCCCCACCATGAGGTAATCTCAACCTGGAGTCGACTTCAACACACAAGTCTGCCTGTGTGCTCTGAAATCTAGGCCAGAATTGTGTTAAGCCCCAGAAAACCATTTCCCTCCTGGCACCTACTCTGGGCCTATCCAGTGTCACTAACGTGTGGGGGGCCAGAGGGCTACCTTTCGGCCTCAATTAGAGCAAATGCCCTTCCCTGAGGAAATGGACCATGTTGGTGCCATCCAGTGTCCGCACCACAGGGAAGTGGCCTTTGGCGACCCCTTGTGACCCTCCTCCGCAATAGGTGGTACCACCAGCCTATGCATTAGACCACCTAGGGCTATTGACTGGACTCCAAGCTCTAGCTAATCTGACCACTTCGGGTGTTCCCCGAGGCGAGCCCACCCCAGTGGTTATCTCACCGTTTGTGGTTGTCCACCTGGCCCCTCCCATGATGATGTAACCAGGTCCAGATGGCCACCGGAAACCAGAGGCCCTGGCTACGAGGCCTATCTCCGGATGGGGGCAGTCTCCTGTACCTGATGACATAACAAGTTATAGCTGGCCACCACACCCCACAGCCCCTGGCTCACGTGACCACATCTGGGTATGCCAGAAGTCCTGGCTCACGTGACCCCCTGCTGGCTAACACCTGGTTTCTTCCCATGATGACTTCACCAGATCCACATGGCCTCCTACCGACCCCGCACGCCCAGGGATCCCGGGACAGTTCCGGGTATTTCCCAGGCCCTGATACGCCTGACCAACATCCAGTTGGTCACCTGGACCCTCCCCGTGGTTTTCCAGACACCGCTCCTTGTTCACACGACCACGGAACAACACTGCCCGTGCTTCTTTGCCCCTCAGGCGGAGGCTGGTCTCCAAAAAGAGCTGGAAGTTCGGTTAAAAGTCTAAAATCGACAGCTGAAGATCCCCATGTTCTCAAAGGCTGCCTCCGGTCCCATCCATAGGGTGGCAAGCAGGGGGCTGCCAGCACTCTTTCAAGAAAGCCAGGGGGTCCATCTGCCTCGGGACTCCGCATCGTCCCCAACATGGGGGCATCTCGCCCTGCAATGGACTTTGACCCAGACAAAACTGACCAAGGGCTTAGAAATCCAGTAAGGAGTTGCTTTAAGCCCCAGACAACCTTTTCCCTTCTTGCCGCCAACTTAAGTTCCCTCCAGTGTCACTAATGGCTGTGTGGGGGGCGGCTGAGGGACAGATTTCAGCCTCACTCATGGCAAACGCCTTTCCTTGAGGACACAAACCTACTTGGTGCCATCCAGGATTCGGACCACAGGGAAGTGGGGTTTTGGTGACCCCTTGTGACCCTCCTTCGCATCAGGTGGCCCCAACTTCCGATCCACTGGAACACCTCCAGTTGTTGACCAGGCCTCACCTGAAGCTTCCCTGTGTTGACCAGGGCAAACCCACCCTCCCGGTTACGTCACCGTTTCTGGCTTTCCACCGGGCCAGCCCCCTGATGAGGTAACCAGGTCAAGCTGGCTAACGGGCCCTGGAGCCCTTGGTTCACGTGACCAAATTCGGGAGGGCACCTGGCCCCTCCCCCTGATGACGTAATCAGGTCGGGCTTCCCATCCACCCCACCTCCTCTGTCTCACTTGAAAACATCCGGGGTGTGCCCAAGGCCCTGACTCAAGTGACCAACCTCAGGCTAGCACCTGGCCCCTCCCCTGATGAGGGAAAGATTTAGGGCAGCCGACCCGACCCCCACAGCCCCCCTCACCGCCCAGGGATCACAGGACACTTCCGGGTATTTCCTAGTCCCTGACACCCCTGACCCACATCCAGTTGGCGCCCTGGGCCCTCCCCCTAGTTTTCCAGACACCCCTCCTCGTTGGCCCGACCACTGAGCCACAATTCCCGGCCTTTTGTGCCCCTCAGGGGAAGGGTGGACTTCCCAAATCGCTAGAAGTTGGGTTAAAGGCCTAAACATACAGCCCCAGATCACCTTCTCCTCATATTCTGCCTTTGATTTCTGGTGGAGGGCGGCAAGCATGGGGCTGCCAGCCCTCATTCAAAAAAGCCATCCGGGTCTATCTACCGCGGGACTCTGCTATGTCTCCACCGTGAGGGAATCTCAACCTGGTGTCGACTTCAACACACAAGACTGCCTGTGCGCTTTGAAATCTAGGCCAGAATAGCAAACGCCCTTCCTTGAGGACTTGGACCTACTTGCTGCCATCCAGGATCCGGACCACAGGGAAGTGGGGTTTTGGTGACCCCTTGTTACCCTCCTCCCCATTAGGTGGCCCCAACTTCGTATCCACTGGAACACCTCCAGCTGTTGACCAGCCTCAAGCGTTCGCTCACCTGACGCTTCCCTGTGTTGACCTGGGCAAATCCACACTCCCGGTTACGTCACTGTTTTTGGCTTTCCACCGGTCCGGCAACCTGATGAGGTAACCAGGTCCAGCTGGTGAACGGGCCAAGGCGCCTTTGGTTCATGTGACCAACTTCTCGAGGGCACCTGGCCCCTCCCCCTGATGATGTAACCAGGTCGGGCTTCCCATCTACCCCACCTCCTCTGTCTCACTTGAAAACATCCGGGGTGTGCCCAAGGCCCTGCCTCTTGTTACCAACCTTAGGCTAGCACCTGGCCCCTCCCCTTTATGTGGGAAAGAGGTCGGGTAGTGGAACCCCATGCTCCCCCCCCCCACCCGCTCAGTCCCCAGTTCACAGGACACTTCTGGGTTTTTCCCAGTCCCTGACACCCCTGACCAACCTCCAGTTGGCTACCTGGGCCCTCCCCCTTGTTTTCCAGACATCGCTCCTTGATCGCCTGTCCACTGAGCCTCACTGCCCGAGTCTTGGCCCCTCCGGCGGAGGGTGGCCTCCCCAAATGCTGGAAGTTCTTTTAATTGCCTAAACCCTATAGCTGAATATCCCCATCTTCTCATGGGCTGCCTCTGATCCTTTTGAGAAATTCATGGGGTTAAGGCAGGGTTTTGGGTTAGTGTTTGGGGAGGGTTAGGGTTAGTGCTAGGGTTAGGGTTAGGGCTATGGTTAGGGTTAGGGCTAGGTTTAGGTTTAGGGTTTGGGTTAGGGTTAGGGTTATGGTATATAAACATTTGGAATTCACAATGAATGAGCTTGAATCACTTGGCATAAGTGAAAAGAGTAGCTACTTATGAAAAAAGCAGGAGAAACACTTGGATTTCATAATGTTTGAGCGTGAATCACTGTACAAAAGTGAATCAAACACTGAGAATTCACAATGATAGACTTGGGAAATATTTAGGAATGTGCCTCATACACTTGGAATTCATGTTAAAAGAGCTTTAATATTGAAAGGACACAATTTAGTTACTGGGAAATGTATTCAAAGAGCTGAGAAGTGAGTTCAATACCGTTTACATTTATTATTCCGTCAAAATGAGTTGGCGTTTTTGGATGAAAGTTGGTTAAAAATTCTTTTTCATAGATCTGATATAACAGTATTAAAGTATTCAAAACTCTGAGGAATCAAAATGATAGTTAGGCTAGTGTTCAAAATAGTAATAATTTTCGCTTCAAGAGCTGGTATATATGTAATAACGCTGTATAAACCCTTGGAATTCACAATGAAAGAGCTTGAAACACTGGACAAAAATGAAAAGAGCTGGAATATATGGGAAAAAGCTGTATAAACACTTGACTTCACAATGAATGAGCCTGAATCACTGGACAAAAGTCAATCCAACACTGCGAATTCACAATGATAGATTAGGGAAATATTTAGGAATGTACTTCAATCACTAGGTTTACCTGTTCATAGAGCCGTAATATCTGATGGACACTGTTTAATCACTTGGAAATCATGTTCTAAGAGTAGAGAACTGAGTTTGATTCTGGTTACATTTATAATTCAGTCTCAATGATTTGGCGTTTTTGAAAGAGGGTTGGTTAAACATTTGAACATTCATTTTCATGGGGCTCAGATACCTTAAAAAGTTATTTTCATACAGCAGATATAACAGTTTAGGGTTAGGGTTAGTGTTAGGGCTAGTGTTAGGGTTAGGTTTTGGTTTAGGGCTAGGGTTAGTGTTAGGTTAGGGCTAGGGCTGGTTTAAGGTAAGGGATAGGACTAAAGCTAGTGCTAGGGTTTGCTTTACGGTTAGGGCTAGTTATAGGGCTAGGCATAGGGCTCAGGTTAGGGCTTAGGTTAGGGTTAGGGCTAGGGTTCGGGCTAGGGCAGCCGTGGGCAAACTATGGCCCGTGGGCAGGATCCGGCCCATTTGGCTGTTCTATCCGGCCCGCGGAGCCAAAAGAGCGGAGGGTTCTCTTGCTCTCCCCTCCGCTCCTTCACCAGCAGCAGTGTTAACATGGCAATGTCGGGAAACACGGCCGCAGCTCCTTCTTCTGAGTGGGCGGATTTGTATCCGCCCATTCAGTAGAAGGAACAACCCCTCAATCTTCCAGAGGCTCCTTGTAATGCCCGTGGACGCGTCCCCCGACATCACCCTGGGAATGCGTAGACACGCCCCTGGAGAGCACAGTATCAGAGCATTAGCTAAAAAGGAGACCAACAACACTGTTCCCACTGAAGTTGATGTTTTAAAGACCAAAAACCTTTCAACCCAGTCTACATTGCCATCTACGTCCCGGGCATAATTTGGAAGTTGCACTAAAGAAAATGTTTAATTTACTGTTTACACATTTTGTTCTTTTCTATTTGTTTTAGTTTTAAATTATTTTATTATATTTAAGTTTAATTTGAAAGGCTTTTGTACCTTTCCTTTGTTAGGCAATTTTATTTTGCCTTTGCCATCTTCAATATAAGGTATGTTATTGTGCTATGATTCCTCCATTTTTTTGAAGTTTCAAATTATAATAATTAGTGTTTACATTCTTCTTGTTAAAATATTTGAAATGAATGTTGTGGGGCGACCCGCAAGAGACGACCACCAGAGACTGAGATCAAAATTTATGAGCCTTTATTGAGCTGGCAAGCGACTGCAGTTGCAGCACTTCACCGCGGTAAAGGCCGAACTGCAGTGCAGTCCACAGGTGTTACAGCAAATTTATACTCGGGAACCACAAGAGGGAGTTAGGACAGTTACAATGACAACCCAAAGGTTACAAAAGCTATTTCAGCCGTTTCTAAGAAACTCAGGGCACAGGTGCAACGCCTGGGCACGCTTGGCCTGAGCATGAACCACCACCTCCCTCCAAATTCCAACCGACCCATTGTTCCGTGACTTCCCTTGGTCTTAAGGCATCCTGCCTCCTGGCAACGGAGTGGCTGTGCAATGTTTGTGGCCCAGAACAATGAATAAAACTATTGAAATAAAAAAAGACCGTACCCTTTTATGTAACGATGTTTACTTTGAATTTATATTAGTTCTCACAAACACCTCATCCATGCTTTTGTTCCGGCCCTCCGGTCCAGTTTAAGAACCAATTGTGGCCCTCGAGTCAAAAAGTTTGCCCACCCTTGGGCTAGGGTTAGGGTTAGTGCTAGGGTTAGGGTTAGGGTTAAGGTTAGGGCTAGGAGAGAAACCAAGATGGCTGCATAGGTAAGCACCTAAACTGCTGCCTCACACAATAATTCCAAAACTACAACTCAAAGACAGAACGGACATCATCGATAACCACAGGAAGGCTGGCTGAGTGGAAATTCTACAACTAGAAGGAAAGAGGAAAGCTCACGGAGAATCAGAGGAGCAGCAAAGGAGGGCTGAGGTACAGAGATGCGTGCAGAGAGGAAGGCAACTGAGTGCCTGGCTGACTTTCTCTGGCTGGAGGGGGAAGGAAGCCCCCAACTGCACTGAACCCAAGTTCCGACTGCACTGAACCCAAGTTCCGACTGCACTGAAACCCAGTTCTGGGCGAAACCCCATGGACCCAGGCTCATACAGTGGGAGTCTGGACTGTCAGGTAGAGAGAAAGGCACACGGAGACTCGGAGACCCGGGGTAGCCGTGATGGGTCTGGAGGCGCCCGCGCGCACACAAGTGCTCACAGAGAAAGCTGAATGCGGAGGTTGCCGCAGGCATTCCCTAGTGGAAGGGAGTTGGAAGCTCCTGACTGCACTGAACCCTAGTTCCGACTGCACTGAACCCCAGTTCCAGGCGAGCCCCTGGGGACCCACGCTCTTACAGGGGGAATCTGGACTGTCAGGCGGAAACTCAGGGGAGTCGCGGAAGGTAGAGGTCTAGATGCGCACGCGCAAGGGCAGGGCTGACGGGAAGCCAACACTATCTGCTCCACCCTGAGACTCCGCCCCATCCAAGCTGAGCACAGAGGCTTTTGTGATTTTGCAAGTCTAATCCTATAAGGCTGTCTCCAGCACCAAACTTCTCCCAGCGTAGACACAGCTGATCCTCACAGCCAACTAGCCTGGAGGTCAATTCCTCCCAGTGATACCAACAACAATCAAGACTTAACTACAACAAGGCTGTACACACAGTCCACAAAGGGGTGCACCAAGAGTGTCCACCTCAGGGCCATATAGGAAACCTAGCACACAAAGCTACCCTACCAACTCAGGGAATCAGTGAAAATGAGGAGGCAAAGAAACAGATAACAAACGAAAGAAATGGAGGAAAACAAACGACTGGATATAGAATTCAAAACCACAGTTATAAGGCTTTTCAAAAATATCCTAGAAAAGGCTGATAAATTTAGCGAGACCCTCGAGGATATGAAAAAGGACCAACTAGAAATTAAACATACACTGACTGAAATAAAAAATATTATACAGAGACCCAACAGCAGACTAGAGGAATGCAAGGATCAAGTCAAAGATTTGAAAAACAAAGAAGCAAAAAACACTCAATCGGAAAAGCAAAAAGAAAAAAGAATCCAAAAAGTTGAAGATAGTGTAAGAAGCCTCTGGGACAACTTCAAGCGTACCAACATCAGAATTATTGGGGTGCCAGAAGAAGAGAGAGAGCAAGATACTGAAAACCTATTTGAAGAAATAATGACTGAAAACTTCCCCTACCTGGTGAAAGAAATAGACTTACAAGTCCAGGAAGCACACAGAACTCCAAACAAGAGGAATCCAAAGAGGACCACACCAAGACCATAATTAAAATGCCACGGGCAAAAGACAAAGAGAGAATATTAAAAGCAGCAAGAGAAAAACAGTTAATTACCTACAAGGGAGCACCCATACGATTGTCAGCTGATTTCTCAACAGAAACTATGCAGGCCAGACGGGAGTGGCAAGAAATATTCAAAGTGATGAAAAGCAAGAACCTACAACCAAGATTACTCTACCCAGCAAAGTTATCATTCAGAATGGAAGGTCAGATAAAGAGCTTCACAGATAAGAAAAAGCTAAAGGAGTTCATCACCACTAAACCAGTATTATATGAAATGCTGAAAGGTGTTCTTTAAGAAGAGGAAGAAGAAAAAAGTAAAGATAAAAATTATGAACAGCAAAAACACATCTATCAACAAGTGAAACTAAAAATCAAGTGAATTAAAAATCTGAGGAACAAAATAAACTGGTGAATATAATAGAATTAGGGGCATAGAAAGGGAGCGGACTGATAATTCTCAGGGGGGAAGGGTATGGGCGGTGCAGGAAGACACTGGACAAAAATTGTACACTTATGGATGAGGACAGTGGGGGGGAGGTAAGGGCAGAGGGTGGGGTGGGAACCGGGTGGAGGGGAGCTATAGGGGGGAAAAGGAGAAACAATTGTAATAATCTGAACAATAAATATTTATTAAATTAAAAAAATAAAAAAGGAAATAAAAGGTTAGGGCTAGGTTTAGGATTATGGTTAGGGTTAGGGTTAGGGCTAGGTTTAGGGTTAGGGTTAGGGTTAGGGCTAGGGCTAGAGCTAGGGTTTGCGATAGGGATAGGGTTATGGTTAGGGCTAGGGATAGGGCTAGGGCTAGGGCTCTGGTTAGAGCTAAGGTTAGGGTAAGGGGTAGGGCTAGGGTTAAGGTTAGTACTAGGGTTATGGTTTGGGTTCTGGTTAGGGTTAGGGTTTGGCTTACGGTTAGGGCTAGGGCTAGGGATAATATAGGGCTAGGGTTAGTGTCAGGGTTAGAGTTAAACCTAGGGCTAGGGTTAGGGTTAGGGTTAGGGTTAGGGTTAGGATTAGGGCTAGAGTTAGGGTTAGGTTTAAGTTTAGGGTTAGGTTTAGGGCTCGGGTTAAGGTTAGGTTTAGGGTTAGGGTTAGGTTAGGGCTAGGGTTAGGGTTAGGAATAGGACTAGGGCTAGAGCTAGGCATAAGGCTAGGGTTAGGGTTAGGGTTAGGGTTAGAGTAGGGTTAGGACTAGGACCAGGGATAGGATACGGCTAGGGTTAGGGTTAGGGTTAGGGTTAGGGCTGGGGTTAGAGTAGGGTTAGGACTAGGACCAGGGTTAGCATACAGCTAGGGTTAGGGTTAGGGTTAGGGTTAGGGCTGGGGTTAGGGTTAGGGTTAGGCCTAGGATTAGTGTTAGGGTTAGGGTTAGGGTTAGGGCTAGGGCTAGGGCTAGGGCTAGGGTTACGGTTTGCGTTAGGGTTAGGGCTAGGGCTAGGGTTAAGGTTAGGATTAGGGCTAGGACTAGGTTTAAGGTTAAGGATAGGGCTAAATCTAGGGTTAGGGTTTGCGTTAGGGTTAGTGTTAGGGTTAGGGCTAGGGATAGGGCTAGGGCTAGTGCTCCAGTTAGGGCTAGGGTTAGGGTTAGTGCTAGGGTTAAGGTTAGAGCTATGGTTAGGGTTAGAGCTATAGTTAGGGTTAGGGTTAGGGCTAGGTTTAGGGTTAGGTTTGTGTTAGGGCTAGGGTTAGGGTTAGGGCTAAAGGTAGGGTTACGTTTAAGGTTAGGGCTAGGGCTAGGTTTAGGGCTAGGGCTAGGGCTCGAGCTAGTGCTAGGGCTAAGGCTAGGGCGAGGGCTAGGGTAAGGGTTAGGGTTTGGGTTAGAATTAGGTTTAGAGTGAGGGGAAGGCTAGGGTTATTATTGAACTAGGGTTAGGGTTAGGGTTAGTGTTTGGGTTAGGGTTAGGGTTAGGGTTAGGTCTAGGGTTAAGATTAGGGTTATGGTGTATAATTCACAATGAACGAGCTTGAATCACTGTACAAAAGTGAATCAAACACTGAGAATTCACAATGATAGACTAGGGAAATATTTAGGATTGTGCCTCATACACTAGGAATACATGTTAAAAGAGCTTTAATATCTGAAGGACACAATTTACTTACTGGGAAATAGTGTTCAAAGAGCTGAGAAGTGAGTGCAATACTGTTTACATTTATTATTCCGGCAAAATGAGTTGGCGTTTTTGGAAGAAAGTTGGTTAAACACTTAAAAATTCATTTTCATAGTCCTGATATAACAGTATGAAAGTACTCAAAACTCTTAGGAATCAAAATGATAGGCTAGTGTTCAAAGTAGTAATAGTTTACGTTTAAAAAGCTGGTATATATGGAAAAAAAGCTGTATAAACACTTGGAATTCACAATGAATGAGCCTGAAACACTGGACAAAACTCAATCCAACACTGAGAATTCACAACGATAGATTAGGGAAATATTTAGGAATGTACTTGAAACACTAGGTTTACCTGTTCATAGAGCCATAATATCTGATGGACACTGTTTAATCACCTGGCTATCGTGTTCAAAGAGTAGTGACCTGAGTTGGATTCTGGTTACATTTATAATTCAGTCTCAATGAGTTGGTGTTTTTGAAAGAAGGTTGGTTCAACATTTAAACATTCATTTTCATAGTGCTCAGATACCTTAAAAAGTTATTTTCATACAGCAGATATAAGAGTCTAGGGTTTGGGTTAGGGTTAGGGCTAGGGCCAAGGTTAGGGTTAGGGTTAGTGTAGGGGCTAGTTTAGGGCTAGGGTTTGCGATAAGGTTAGGGTTAGGGTTAGGGCTAGGCATAGGGCTAGGAATAGGGTTAGGGTTAGGGTAGAGTTAGGGTTAGGGCTAGTATTAGGATTAATGCTATGGTTAGGTTTAGGGATATAATTAGGGTTAAGGTAAGGGCTAGGTTTAGGTTTAGGGTTAGGGTTAGGCTTAGGGCTAGGGCCTGGGTTAGGGTTAGGGTTAGGGTAAGGGCTAGGTCTAGGGCTGGGCTTTGTGTTAGGGTTAGTTTTAAGCTTATGGCTAGGTCTAGGGTTAGAGCTAAGGCTACGGCTTGGGTTAGGGTTAGAGTTAGAGTTAGGTCTAGGGCTAGGGCTAGGGTTACGGTTTGCATTAGTGTTAGGGTTAAGCTCAGGGTTAGGTCTAGGGTTAGGGTTAGTGCTGGGCTTACTGCTAGGGCTAGGGCAAAGTTTAGATTTAGTGTTGGGCTAGGGTTAGGGTTAGGGTTTGGGTTAAGGTTAGGGTTAGGGTTAAGGCTAGGGTTAGGGTTAAGTTTAGGGTTAGGGTTACTGCTAGGGTAAGGGTTAGGGTTAAGGTTAGGGTTATGGTGTATAAACATTTGAAATTCACAATGAATGAGCTTGAATCACTGTGCAAAAGTGAATCAAACACTGAGAATTCACAATGATAGACTAGGGAAATATTTAGGTTTCTGACTCATACACTAGGAATACATGTTAAAGAGCGTTAATATCTGAAGGACACAATTTACTCACTTGGAAATCAAGTTCAAAGGGCTGAGAAGTGAGTGCTGTACTGTTTATATTTATTATTCCGTCAAAATGAGTTGGGTTTTTGGATGAAAGTTGGTTAAACACTTAAAAATTCTTTTTCATAGACCTGATATAACAGTATAAAATTATTCAAAACACTTAGGAATCAAAATGATAATTAAGCTAGTGCTCAAAGTAGTAATAATTTACATTTAAAGAGCTGGTAAATATGGAAAAACACTGTATAAACACTTGGAATTCACAATGAAAGAGCTTGAAACACTGGACAAAAGTGAAAAGAGCTGGTAAATATGGAAAAACATTGTATAAACACTTGGAATTCACAATGAATGAGCCTGAAACACAGGACAAAACTCAATCCAACACTGACAATTCACAATGATAGACTAGGAAAATATTTAGGAATGTATTCAAAACACTAGGTATACCTGTTCTTAGAGCCGTAATACCTGATGGACACTGTTTAATCACCTGGAAATCGTGTTCAAAGAGTAGAGAACTGAGTTGGATACTGGTTACATTTATAATACAGTCTCAATGGGTTGGTGTTTTTGAAAGAAGGTTGGTTAAACATTTGAACATTCATTTTCATGGGGCTCAGATACCTTCAAAGGTTATTTTCATATAGCAGATATAACAGTTCAGGGTTAGGGTTAGAGCTGGGGTTAGGGTTAGGATTAGGGTTAGTGTTAGACTTAGGGTTTAGGGCTAGGGCTAGGGATAAGGCTAGGGTCAGGGCTCGGGTTAGGGTTAGAGTTTGGGCTAGGGCTAGGGTTAGGGCTAGGGTTAGAGATAGGGTTATGGTTAGGGCTAGGTTTAGGGCTAAAGCTAATGCTAGGCCTAAGGCTAGGGCTAGGGCTATGATTAGGGTTAGGGTACGGGTTAGGGTTAGGGTTATGGTGTATAAACATTTGGAATTCACAATAAATGAGCTTGAATCACTGGAGAAAAGTGAAAGCAACTGCTATATAGGGAAAAAAGCTGTAG
Organism: Plecotus auritus; assembly: GCF_963455305.1. Lineage (NCBI taxonomy): Eukaryota > Metazoa > Chordata > Mammalia > Chiroptera > Vespertilionidae > Plecotus > Plecotus auritus. The sequence continues at coordinate 105,479,177 of NC_137775.1, forward strand.
AAACATTTGGAATTCACAATGAATGAGCATGAATCACTGGACAAAAGTGAATGAAACACTGAGAATTCACAGTGATAGAGAAGGGAAATATTTAGGAATGTGCTTGAAACACAAGGGTTAGGGTTAAGGTTAGGGTTAGGGTTAGGGTTAGGATTTGGGTTAGGGCTTCGATTAAGGTTAGAGTTAGGGCTAGGGCTAGGATTAGGGCTAAGGTTAAGGTTAGGGTTAAGGCTAGGTATAAGGTTAGGGTTAGTCTTAGGGTTAGGTTTAGAGGTAGGGATAGGGCTAGAGTTAGGGTAACGACTAGGGTTAGGGCTATGGCTAGAGCTAAGGTTATGGTCAGGGTTAGGGTTAGAGTTAGCATTAGGGTTAGGACCAGGGCTAGGGTTTGCATTAGGGTTAGGTTTAGGGCTAGGGACAGGGCTAGAGCTAGGGCTCAAGGTTACTTGTAGGGTTAGGGTTAGAGTTACGACTACGGTTAGGGTTAGGGCTATGGTTAGGTTTAGGGTTAGGGTTAGGGTTAGGGCTAGGTTGAGGGTTAGGGTTAGAGATACGGCTGGGGTTTGGGTTAGGGTTAGGGTTAAGGTTAGGGTTAGTGTTAAGGCTAGGGTTAGGGTTAGTGTTAATGTTAGGTCAAGGGTTTTGGTTAGACTTAGGGTTAGGACTAGAGTTAGGTAGGATTAGGGTTAGGGATAGGGCTAGGATTAGGAATAGGGTGAGGGCTAAGGCTAGGGTTAGGGTAGGGTTAGGGTTAGAGCTATGCTTAGAGTTAGGGTTAGGGTTAGGACTAGATTTAGTGTTAGGGCTAGGGTGATGGCTCGAGCTACTGCTAGGGCTAAGGCCAGAGGTATTGCTAGGGTTAGGGTTAGGGTTTGGGTTAGTGTTTGGGATAGGGCTATGGGTAAGATAGGGCTAGGGTTAGTGCTAGGGTTAGGGTTAAGGATATGGTTTGGGTTAGTCTTAAGGCTAGGACCAGGGCTAAGATAGGGCAAGGGTTAGGCTTAGGGTTAAGGTTAGGGATAGGATTAGGATTAGGATTAGAGTTAGGGATAGGGATAGGGTTAGGGCTAGGGTTAGGGTTAGGGTTTGGTTTAGGGTTACGGCTTGGGTTAGGCCTAAGGTAAGGGTTAGGGTTAGGTTTAGGGATATGGTGTATAAACCCTAAGGGTTAGGGTTAGGGTTAGGTTTAGGGATATGGTGTACAAACATTTATTTTTTTTTTCCTTTTCCTTTGTAGTTCTTAACTAGCCGGACATTCCACTGTACCACTGTTGATATCATCTATGATGTCATGAGGGTGGCGGCCATCAACATTGCACCCCACAGATTGGGCAGTCCCCAGGATCTCTTTAATGGTTCCAGAGAGTTCTCTAGCTAAAGATCGGTGCCGCATCTGTCGGGCAATGCTGACAATCTCATCGAAAGTGATATTTCCACTGTGCTTAATGTTTTTTTGCTTCTTTCTGTCTCTTGGCGGTTCTTTGAGGGCTTTGATGATCAGGGCAGAGGCAGAAGGCACTACTTCAATCTGGGCCTGTCTGTTCTGAATGGTCAGTTTCACTGTAATCCTCAGACCCTTCCAATCACCAGTTGCTTTGGCGATGTCATCACCAACCTTTTTTGGAGACAGGCCCAGGGGGCCGATCTTGGGGGCCAGGGCAGACATGGCACCCACTTCCCCACCGGTGCACCTCAGGTATACCTAAGGCGTGCGGGCTGCAACGCCGCCACAGGTGTTCCGGTCCTCCCTCCCCATTTGCACGTGGGGAAGCTGAGGCCCAGAAAGAGTAAGAGGCTTGGCTAGGGCTTCACGGCGCCCTGAACGCGGCACCAGAAAGGCCTCTAGTAGGCAGCAGCTTAAAAGCGCGACACGGTAAAAGTAATTGCGGAGGGGCCGCAGGCCCGACGGGCTGCTGGGAAAAGGGCTGGTGTATAAACATTTAAAATTCACAATAAATGAGCTTGAATCACTTGAAAAAAGTGAAAAGAACTGCTATATAAGGAAAAAAGCTGGAGAAACACTTGGAATTCACAATGAATTCGCTTGCATCACTGTACAAAAGTGAAGCAAACACTGAGAAATCACAATGATAGATGGGAAATATTTAGGAATATGACTCATACACTAGGAATTCATGTTAAAAGAGCTTTAATATCTGAAGGACACTATTCAGTCACTGGCAAATCTTGTACATAGAGCTGAGAAGTAAGTGCAATACTGTTTATTTACATTTATTATTCCGTCAAAATGAGTTGGCCTTTTTGGATGAAAGTCATTTAAAAATTCATCTTCACAGACCTAATATAACAGTATGAAAGTATTCAAAACTCTTAGGAATCAAAATGATAATTAAGCTAGTGTTCAAAGTATTAATAATTTATAAAGAGCTGGTATGATACCTGTATGAAAATGTTAAAACTCTCAGAGCTCAAAATAACAGACGAGGGAAATGTCTAGGACAGTATCTGAAAGACTGAATATGTTTGTAGAACCTTAAAACCTCTGTGCGGTGTTGAAATACTAAGACTTTGTATATAAAGGGCTGTGAAAGTTTGGATATTCGTTAAAATAGTAATCACTCACATGAAAAGAGCTGGTATTTATAGAAAAACGCTGAACAAACACTTGAAATTCACAATGAAAGAGGTTGATTCACTGGACAAAGGTGAATCAAACACTGAGAATTCGCAATGATACACTAGGGAAATATATAGGAATGTGCTTGAAACTTTAGGAATACATGTTACAGATTTTATATCAGAAGGACACTTTTTAATCACAGGAAAATCGTGTTCAAAGACCTGAGAAGAGCATGCGATACTGTTTACATTTGTAATTCAGTTTAAAAGAGTTGGGGTTTTCAGAAGAAAGTCGGTTAAACACTTAAAAATACATTTTCACACAGCTGACATGACAGTATGAAAGTGTTCAAAACTCTTAGAAATCAAAATGACAGTTTGCTAATTTTCAAAGTATTAATAATTTAATTACAAATAGCTGGTATGATACCTGTATGAAAATGTTAAAACTCTCAGAGCTCAAAATTACAGACCATGGAAATGTCTAGGACAGTATCTGCAAGAATACGAATACGTTTGAAGAACTTCAGTACCTCCACTGCACTGTTGAAATTCTCGGAATTAGTATTCAAAGAGCTGTGGAAAGTACATTAGTCTTTAAAATAGTAATCACTCACGTTTAAGAGCTGGTATATATGGAAGAACTCTGAATCAACACTTGCAATTCACAATGAATTGGCTTCACTCACTGGCCCAAAGGGTATCAAAAAACGAGAATTCAATGCTGGAATAGGGACATATTTAGGAATGTGCTTGAAACGCTAGGAGTACAGAGCTTTTATATCAAAAGGACACTGTTTAGTCACTGGGAAATCGTGTTCAAAGAGCAGAGAAGTGAGTGCAATACTGTTTCCGTTTATACTTCAGTCTAAATGAGTTGGCGTGTTTGGAAGAATGTCGGTTAAACACATAAAATTAATTTTCATAGAGCTGATATGACAGTAGGAAAATATTCAAAATTCTTAGAAATCACAATGATAGGCTAAGGTGCAAATTAGAAACAACTTACATTTAAAGAGTTGTGATATAATGAAAATCTATGAACACTTAGAATTCACAATGATGGAGCTTGAATCACTGGAAAAAAGTGAATCAAACACTGAGAATTCACAATAATGCACGAGGGAAATATCTAGGAATGTGCTTGAAACTATGGGAATACATGTTCACAGAGATTTTATATCGGAATGGCAGTGTTTAGTCACAGGAACATCATGTTCAAAGACCTCAAATGGGCAAAAATTAAAACCATTTCCCCTAAGAACAAGAACAAGACAGAAATGCCCACTCTCACCACTCCTGTTTGACATAGTACTGGAAGTATTACCCACTGCAATTAGACAAGAAGAAGAAATAAAAGGCATCCAAATTGGAAAAGAAGAAGTAAACCTGTCCTTATTTGCAGATGACATGATATTGTACATAAAAAACCCGAAAGACTCCATCAAAAAACTAACAGACTTAATAAATGAATTCGGCAATGTAGCAGGATACAAAATTAACACCAAGAAATCTATGGCATTTCTATACACCAACAGTGAACTTACAGAAAGAGAGACTAAAAAAGCAATCCCATTTTCCATCGGACCAAAAAAATTAAGATATTTAGGAATAAACCTAACCAAGGAGGTAAAAGACCCATATGCGGAAAACTACAGGACACTGAAAAAAGAGATAGAGGAAGAGGTAAACAGATGGAAGAACATACCATGTTCATGGATTGGTAGAATCAACATCATTAAAATGTCCATACTACCCAAAGCAATCTATAGATTCAATGCACTCCCCATTAAAATACCAACGGCGTATTTCACAGACCTAGAAAGAACTCTCCAAAAATTCATCTGGAATAAAAAAAGACCCCGAATAGCCATAGCAATCCTGAGAAAGGAGAATAAAGTAGGAGGGATCTCAATACCAGATTTCAAGCTGTATTACAAAGCCACTGTCCTCAAAACAGCCTGGTACTGGCACAAGAACAGACATATAGATCAATGGAACAGAATAGAGAATCCAGATATCGACCCAAACCAATATGCGCATTTAATATTTGACAAAGAAGGCATGAGCATACAATGGAGTCAAGACAGTCTCTTTAATAAATGGTGTTGGGAAAATTGGACAGATACATGCAAAAAAATGAAACTAGACCACCAACTTACACCATACACAAAAATAAACTCAAAATGGGTACAGGACTTAAATATAAGACGGGAAACCATAAAAATACTGGAGGAATAAACAGGCAGCAAAATCTCAGACATATGCCAAAAGAACTTTTTCACTGATACTGCCCCTAGGGCAATGGAAGCCAAAGAGAAAATAAACAAATGGGACTACATCAAAATAAAAAGCTTTTTCATAGCAAAAGAAACCATCAACAAAACAACAAGAAACCCCACTGTATGGGAGAACATATTTGCAAATGTTATCACTGATAAAGGTTTAATCTCCAACATCTACAGGCAGCTTATACAACTTAATAAAAGGAAGATAAATGATCCAATAAAAAAATGGGCAACAGACCTAAATAGAATCTTTTCGAAAGAAGAAAGAAGGAGGGCCAAGAGACACATGAAAACATGCTCAAAGTCACTAATTATCCGAGAGATGCAAATCAAAACGACAATGCGATACCATCTCACACCTGTTAGAATGGCTATCATCAACAAATCAACAAACGACAAGTGTTGGCGAGGATGCGGAGAAAAAGAAACCCTCGTGCACTGCTGGTGGGAATGCAGACTGGTGCAGCCACTGTGGAGAACAGTATGGAGTTTCCTCAAAAAACTGAAAATGGAACTCCCATTTGACCCAGTAATCCCACTCCTGGGAATATATCCTAAGAAACTAGAAACACCAATCAGAAAGAATATATGCACCCCTATGTTCATAGCAGCACAATTTACCATAGCTAAGATTTGGAAACAGCCTAAGTGCCCGTCAGCAGATGAATGGATCAGAAAACTATGGTACATCTACACAATGGAATACTATGCTGCCATAAAAAAGAAGGAATTACTACCATTTGTAGGCACCTGGATGGAATTAGAGAACATTATGCTAAGTGAAATAAGCCAGTCAATGAAAGAAAAATACCACATGATCTCACTCATTTGGGGATAATGAAAATCATTATAAACTGATGAACAAAAAGATAGATACAGAGGCAGTAAAGAATCAAACAGACTGTCAAATTACAGCAGTAAGGTTAGGGAGAGGTGGGGGAAATAAGAGATCAACTGAAGGACTAATATGCATGTATATAAGAGTAACCAACGGATGCAAAACATTGGGGGGTGAGGCATGTATGGGAGTGGGGTGGGGGGGGGGAATGGTAAGATATGTACACATATAATACCTTAATAAAAAAAATAAAGAAAAATAAAATAAAATAAAATAAAAACAAAATTGAAAAAAAAAATAAATAATAATATAAATAAATAAATAAATAAATAAATAAATAAATAAATAAAATAGTAATCACTCACGTTTAAGAGCTGGTATATATGGAAGAACTCTGAATCAACACTTGCAATTCACAATGAATTGGCTTCACTCACTGGCCAAAAGTGAATCAAAAAACGAGAATTCAATGCTGGAATAGGGACATATTTAGGAATGTGCTTGAAACGCTAGGAGTACATGTTCACAGAGCTTTTATATCAAAAGGACACTGTTTAGTCACTGGGAAATCGTGTTCAAAGAGCAGAGAAGTGAGTGCAATACTGTTTCCGTTTATACTTCAGTCTAAATGAGTTGGCGTGTTTGGAAGAATGTCGGTTAAACACATAAAATTAATTTTCATAGAGCTGATATGACAGTAGGAAAATATTCAAAATTCTTAGAAATCACAATGATAGGCTAAGGTGCAAATTAGAAACAACTTACATTTAAAGAGTTGTGATATAATGAAAAACTATGAACACTTAGAATTCACAATGATGGAGCTTGAATCACTGGAAAAAAGTGAATCAAACACTGAGAATTCACAATAATGCACGAGGGAAATATCTAGGAATGTGCTTGAAACTATGGGAATACATGTTCACAGAGATTTTATATCGGAAGGGCAGTGTTTAGTCACAGGAACATCATGTTCAAAGACCTCAAAAGGGCGCGTGACACTTTTTACATTTGTAATTCAGTCTAAATGAGTTGGGATGTTTAGAAGAAAGCTGGTAAAACACTAAAAAATACATTTTCATACAGCTGATCTGACAGTATGAAAGTATTCAAAACTCTTTGAATTCACAATGATAGTTGGCTAGTGTTCAAATACTAATAATTTAACTATAAAGATCTCGTATGATACCTGCAAGAAAATGATAAAACTCTCAGAACTCAAAATAGCAGACCAGGGAAATGTCTAGGATTGTGTCTGAAAGACTTGGAATAGGTTTGTAGAACCTTAATACCTATGTGCAGTGTTGAAATACTGAGAATTAGTATTCAAAGAGTTCTGAAAGGTAGGATATTCTTTAAAATAGTAATTACGTTTAAGAGCTGGTTTGTATGGAAGAACGCTGAATCAACACTTGCAATTCACAATGAATGGGTTTCACTCACTGGCCAAAAGTGAATGAAAAAATGAGAATTCAATGGAAGAATAGGGAGATATTTAGGAATGTGCTTGAAACGCTAGGAGTACATGTTCACAGAGCTTTTATATCAAAAGGACACAGTTTAGTCACTGGGAAATCCTGTTCAAAGATCTGAGAACTGAGTGGGATACTGGTTCCATTTATAATTTAGACTAAATGCGTTGACGTTTTTGAAAAAATGTTGGTTAAACACGTAAACATTCAATTTCATAGGGCTCAGATGCCTTTAAGGAAACGTTAAAACTCTAAGTGCTCAAATTTACAGACCAGAGAAATGTCTAGGAATGTATCTGAAACACGTGGCATATGTTTGTAGAACATTCATACTTCTAGTGCACTGTTGAAATACTGAGAATTTGTATTTAAAGGGCTGTGAAAGGTAGGATGGTCTTTAAAATAGTAATCACTCACGTTTAAAGAGCTGGTATATAAGGAAAAACGTTGTATAAACACTTGGAATTCACAATGAAGGAGCTTGAATCACTGGACAAGAGTGAAACTAACACTGAACATTCACAAGGATAGACTAGGGTAATATCTAGGAATGTGCTTGAAACTTTAGGAATGCATGTTCTCAGAGATTTTATATCATAAGGACAGTGTTTAGTCGCAGGAACATCGTGTTCAAAGACCTGAGAAGTGCCTGCAATTCTGTTTATATTAGTAATTCAGTCTGAGTTGGGATTTTTAGAAGATAGCAGGTTAAACACTAAGAAATACATTTTCATACAGCTGATATGACAGCATGAAAGTATTCTAAACTTTTAGAAATCAAAATGATTGTTGGCTTGTGCTCAAATTATTAATAATTTAAGTATAAAGAGCTGATATGATACCTGTATGAAAATGTTAAAACTCTCAGAGCTCAAAATAACAGACCATGGAAATGTCTAGGACAGTATCTGAAAGACTTCGAATACGTTAGAAGAACCTTAATTCCTCTGTGCAGTGTTGAAATATAGAGAACTGGTATTTAAAGAGCTGTGAAAAGTAAGGGAGTCTTTAAAATAGTAATCACTCACGTTTACGAGCTGGTATATATGGAAGAACTCTGAATCAACACTTGCAATTCACAATGAATGGGCTTCACTCATGGCCCAAAGGGAATCAAAAAACGAGAATTCAATGCTGGAATAGGGACATATTTAGGAATGTGCTTGAAACGCTAGGAGTACATGTTCACAGAGCTTTTATATCAATAGGACACTGTTTAGTCACTGGGAAATCGTGTTCAAAGAGCAGAGAAGTGAGTGCAATACTGTTTCCGTTTATAATTCAGTCTAAATGAGTTGGCGTGTTTGGAAGAATGTTGGTTAAACACGTAAAATTAATTTTCATAGAGCTGATACGACAGTAGGAAAATATTCAAAATTCTTAGAAATCACAATGATAGGCTAAGGTGCAAATTAGAAACAACTTACATTTAAAGAGTTGTGATATAATGAAAATCTATGAACACTTGGAATTCACAATGAAGGAGCTTGAATCACTGGACAAAAGTGAATCAAACACTGAGAATTCACAATAATGCACTAGGGAAATATCTAGGAATGTGCTTGAAACTATAGGAATACATGTTCACAGAGATTTTATATCGGAATGGCAGTGTTTAGTCACAGGAAAATCATGTTCAAAGAACTCAGAAGGGCGTGTGACACTTTTTTCATTCGTAATTAAGTCTAAATGAGTTGGGATGTTTAGAAGAAAGCTGGTTAAACACTAAAAAATACATTTTCATACAGCTGATCTGACAGTATGAAAGTATTCAAAACTCTTTGAATTCACAATGATAGTTGGCTAGTGTTCAAATACTAATAATTTAACTATAAAGATCTCGTATGATACCTGCAAGAAAATGATAAAACTCTCAGAACTCAAAATAGCAGACCAGGGAAATGTCTAGGATTGTGTCTGAAAGACTTGGAATAGGTTTGTAGAACCTTAATACCTATGTGCAGTGTTGAAATACTGAGAATTAGTATTCAAAGAGTTCTGAAAGGTAGGATATTCTTTAAAATAGTAATTACGTTTAAGAGCTGGTTTGTATGGAAGAACGCTGAATCAACACTTGCAATTCACAATGAATGGGTTTCACTCACTGGCCAAAAGTGAATGAAAAAATGAGAATTCAATGGAAGAATAGGGAGATATTTAGGAATGTGCTTGAAACGCTAGGAGTACATGTTCACAGAGCTTTTATATCAAAAGGACACAGTTTAGTCACTGGGAAATCCTGTTCAAAGATCTGAGAACTGAGTGGGATACTGGTTCCATTTATAATTTAGACTAAATGCGTTGACGTTTTTGAAAAAATGTTGGTTAAACACGTAAACATTCAATTTCATAGGGCTCAGATGCCTTTAAGGAAACGTTAAAACTCTAAGTGCTCAAATTTACAGACCAGAGAAATGTCTAGGAATGTATCTGAAACACGTGGCATATGTTTGTAGAACATTCATACTTCTAGTGCACTGTTGAAATACTGAGAATTTGTATTTAAAGGGCTGTGAAAGGTAGGATGGTCTTTAAAATAGTAATCACTCACGTTTAAAGAGCTGGTATATAAGGAAAAACGTTGTATAAACACTTGGAATTCACAATGAAGGAGCTTGAATCACTGGACAAGAGTGAAACTAACACTGAACATTCACAAGGATAGACTAGGGTAATATCTAGGAATGTGCTTGAAACTTTAGGAATGCATGTTCTCAGAGATTTTATATCGTAAGGACAGTGTTTAGTCGCAGGAACATCGTGTTCAAAGACCTGAGAAGTGCCTGCAATTCTGTTTATATTAGTAATTCAGTCTGAGTTGGGATTTTTAGAAGATAGCAGGTTAAACACTAAGAAATACATTTTCATACAGCTGATATGACAGCATGAAAGTATTCTAAACTTTTAGAAATCAAAATGATTGTTGGCTTGTGCTCAAATTATTAATAATTTAAGTATAAAGAGCTGATATGATACCTGTATGAAAATGTTAAAACTCTCAGAGCTCAAAATAACAGACCATGGAAATGTCTAGGACAGTATCTGAAAGACTTCGAATACGTTAGAAGAACCTTAATTCCTCTGTGCAGTGTTGAAATATAGAGAACTGGTATTTAAAGAGCTGTGAAAAGTAAGGGAGTCTTTAAAATAGTAATCACTCACGTTTACGAGCTGGTATATATGGAAGAACTCTGAATCAACACTTGCAATTCACAATGAATGGGCTTCACTCATGGCCCAAAGGGAATCAAAAAACGAGAATTCAATGCTGGAATAGGGACATATTTAGGAATGTGCTTGAAACGCTAGGAGTACATGTTCACAGAGCTTTTATATCAATAGGACACTGTTTAGTCACTGGGAAATCGTGTTCAAAGAGCAGAGAAGTGAGTGCAATACTGTTTCCGTTTATAATTCAGTCTAAATGAGTTGGCGTGTTTGGAAGAATGTCGGTTAAACACGTAAAATTAATTTTCATAGAGCTGATACGACAGTAGGAAAATATTCAAAATTCTTAGAAATCACAATGATAGGCTAAGGTGCAAATTAGAAACAACTTACATTTAAAGAGTTGTGATATAATGAAAATCTATGAACACTTGGAATTCACAATGAAGGAGCTTGAATCACTGGACAAAAGTGAATCAAACACTGAGAATTCACAATAATGCACTAGGGAAATATCTAGGAATGTGCTTGAAACTATAGGAATACATGTTCACAGAGATTTTATATCGGAATGGCAGTGTTTAGTCACAGGAAAATCATGTTCAAAGAACTCAGAAGGGCGTGTGACACTTTTTTCATTCGTAATTAAGTCTAAATGAGTTGGGATGTTTAGAAGAAAGCTGGTTAAACACTAAAAAATACATTTTCATACAGCTGATCTGACAGTATGAAAGTATTCAAAACTCTTTGAATTCACAATGATAGTTGGCTAGTGTTCAAATACTAATAATTTAACTATAAAGATCTCGTATGATACCTGCAAGAAAATGATAAAACTCTCAGAACTCAAAATAGCAGACCAGGGAAATGTCTAGGATTGTGTCTGAAAGACTTGGAATAGGTTTGTAGAACCTTAATACCTATGTGCAGTGTTGAAATACTGAGAATTAGTATTCAAAGAGTTCTGAAAGGTAGGATATTCTTTAAAATAGTAATTACGTTTAAGAGCTGGTTTGTATGGAAGAACGCTGAATCAACACTTGCAATTCACAATGAATGGGTTTCACTCACTGGCCAAAAGTGAATGAAAAAATGAGAATTCAATGGAAGAATAGGGAGATATTTAGGAATGTGCTTGAAACGCTAGGAGTACATGTTCACAGAGCTTTTATATCAAAAGGACACAGTTTGGTCACTGGGAAATCCTGTTCAAAGATCTGAGAACTGAGTGGGATACTGGTTCCATTTATAATTTAGACTAAATGCGTTGACGTTTTTGAAAAAATGTTGGTTAAACACGTAAACATTCAATTTCATAGGGCTCAGATGCCTTTAAGGAAACGTTAAAACTCTAAGTGCTCAAATTTACAGACCAGAGAAATGTCTAGGAATGTATCTGAAACACGTGGCATATGTTTGTAGAACATTCATATTTCTAGTGCACTGTTGAAATACTGAGAATTTGTATTTAAAGGGCTGTGAAAGGTAGGATGGTCTTTAAAATAGTAATCACTCACGTTTAAAGAGCTGGTATATAAGGAAAAACGTTGTATAAACACTTGGAATTCACAATGAAGGAGCTTGAATCACTGGACAAGAGTGAAACTAACACTGAACATTCACAAGGATAGACTAGGGTAATATCTAGGAATGTGCTTGAAACTTTAGGAATGCATGTTCTCAGAGATTTTATATCGTAAGGACAGTGTTTAGTCGCAGGAACATCGTGTTCAAAGACCTGAGAAGTGCCTGCAATTCTGTTTATATTAGTAATTCAGTCTGAGTTGGGATTTTTAGAAGATAGCAGGTTAAACACTAAGAAATACATTTTCATACAGCTGATATGACAGCATGAAAGTATTCTAAACTTTTAGAAATCAAAATGATTGTTGGCTTGTGCTCAAATTATTAATAATTTAAGTATAAAGAGCTGATATGATACCTGTATGAAAATGTTAAAACTCTCAGAGCTCAAAATAACAGACCATGGAAATGTCTAGGACAGTATCTGAAAGACTTCGAATACGTTAGAAGAACCTTAATTCCTCTGTGCAGTGTTGAAATATAGAGAACTGGTATTTAAAGAGCTGTGAAAAGTAAGGGAGTCTTTAAAATAGTAATCACTCACGTTTACGAGCTGGTATATATGGAAGAACTCTGAATCAACACTTGCAATTCACAATGAATGGGCTTCACTCATGGCCCAAAGGGAATCAAAAAACGAGAATTCAATGCTGGAATAGGGACATATTTAGGAATGTGCTTGAAACGCTAGGAGTACATGTTCACAGAGCTTTTATATCAATAGGACACTGTTTAGTCACTGGGAAATCGTGTTCAAAGAGCAGAGAAGTGAGTGCAATACTGTTTCCGTTTATAATTCAGTCTAAATGAGTTGGCGTGTTTGGAAGAATGTCGGTTAAACACGTAAAATTAATTTTCATAGAGCTGATACGACAGTAGGAAAATATTCAAAATTCTTAGAAATCACAATGATAGGCTAAGGTGCAAATTAGAAACAACTTACATTTAAAGAGTTGTGATATAATGAAAATCTATGAACACTTGGAATTCACAATGAAGGAGCTTGAATCACTGGACAAAAGTGAATCAAACACTGAGAATTCACAATAATGCACTAGGGAAATATCTAGGAATGTGCTTGAAACTATAGGAATACATGTTCACAGAGATTTTATATCGGAATGGCAGTGTTTAGTCACAGGAAAATCATGTTCAAAGAACTCAGAAGGGCGTGTGACACTTTTTTCATTCGTAATTAAGTCTAAATGAGTTGGGATGTTTAGAAGAAAGCTGGTTAAACACTAAAAAATACATTTTCATACAGCTGATATGACAGCATGAAAGTATTCAAAACTCTTAGAATTCAAAATGATAGTTGGCTAGTGTTCAAATACTAATAATTTAAGTATAAAGAGCTGGTATGATACCTGTAAGAAAATGATAAAACTCTCAGAGCTCAAAATAGCAGACCAGGGAAATGTCTAGGATTGTATCTGAAAGACTTGGAATACGTTTGTAGAAACTTAATACCTATGTGCAGTGTTGAAATACTGAGAATTAGTATTCAAAGAGCTGTGAACAGTAGGATAGTCTTTCAAATAGTAATCACTCACGTTTAAGAGCTGGTATATATGGAAGAATGCTGAATCAACTCGTGCAATTCACAATGAATGGGCTTTGATCATTGGACAAAAGTGAATCAAACACTGAGAATTCATAGTGGTAGACAAGGCAAATATTTAGGAATGTGCTTCACATACTAGTAATATATGTTCAAAGGCCTTTAATATCTGAAGGAAACTATTTATTCACTGGGAAATCATGTTCAAAGATCTGAGAACTGAGTTGGATACCGGTTCCATTTATAATTTAGTCTAAATGCGTTGACATTTTTGATAGAATGTTGGTTAAACACGTAAACATTCAATTTCATAGGGCTCAGATGCCTTTAAGAAAACGTTAATACTCTAAGTGCTCAAATTTACAGACCAGAGAAATGTCTAGGAATGTATCTGAAACACGTGGCCTATGTTTGTAGAACATTAATACTTCTAGTGCACTGTTGAAATACTGAGAATTTGTATTTAAAGGGCTGTGAAGGGTAGTATAGTCTTTAAAATAGTACTCACTCACGTTTCAAGAGCTGGTATATATGGAAAAACGTTGTATAAACACTTGGAGTTCACAATGAAGGAGCTTGAATCACTGGACAAGAGTGAAACAAACACTGAAAATTCACAGTGATAGACTAAGGTAATATCTAGGAATGTGCTTGAAACTTTAGGAATACATGTTCTCAGAGATTTATATCGAAAGGACAGTGTTTAGTCACAGGAACATCGTGTTAAAGACCTGGGAAGTGCGTGCGATATTGTTTATATTAGTAATTCAGTGTAAATGAGGTGGGGTTTTGGAAGAAAGTTGGTTAAACATTTAAAAGTACATTTTCATACAGCCATGACAGTATGAAAGTATTCAAAACTTTTAGAAATCACAATGATAGTTGGCTAGAGTTCAAAGTATTAATAATTTAATTATAAAGAGCTGGTATGATACCCATATGAAAATGTTAAAACTCTCAGAGCTCAAAATAACAGACCATGGAAATGTCTAGGACAGTATCTGAAAGACTACGAATACGTTTGAAAAACTTCAGTACCTCCACTGCACTGTTGAAATTCTCGGAATTGGTATTCAAAGAGCTGTGGAAAGTACATTAGTCTTTAAAATAGTAATCAATCATGTTTTAAGAGCCGGTATTTATAAAAAAACGTTGTATAAACACTTGGAATTCACAATGAAGGAGCTTGAATCACTGGACAAAAGTGAATCAAACACTGAGAATTCACAATAATGCACTAGGGAAATATCTAGGAATGTGCTTGAAACTATAGGAATACATGTTCACAGAGATTTTATATCGGAAGGGCAGTGTTTAGTCACAGGAAAATCATGTTCAAAGACCTCAGAAGGGCGTGTGACACTTTACATTTGTAATTCAGTCTACATGAGTTGGGATGTTTAGAAGAAAGCTGGTTAAACACTAAAAAATACATTTTCATACAGCTGATATGACATCATGAAAGTATTCAAAACTCTTAGAATTCAAAATGATAGTTGGCTAGTGTTCAAATACTAATAATTTAAGTATATAGAGCTGGTATGATACCTGTAAGAAAATGATAAAACTCTCAGAGCTCAAAATAGCAGACCAGGGAAATGTCTAGGATTGTATCTGAAAGACTTGGAATACGTTTGTAGAACCTTAATACCTATGTGCAGTGTTGAAATACTGAGAATTAGTATTCAAAGTGCTTTGAAAGGTAGGATAGTCTTTAAAATAGTAATCACTCACATTTAAAGTGCTGGTGTATATGCTAAAAAGATGTATAAACACTTGGAATTCAGAAAGAGGGAATAATGGTGGCGGAATAGACAGACGTGTTCCGAGCCTTGTCCCGGAGCAGAATGAAAGAACAGCTGAGGGTCTCACGAGGAGTGTTTGTTGGCAAGTTGGGATACAGCTGAACTCCAGAAGAAGGTGGGGGACTGCTAGATGGGTTCCCCTTACCAGGCAGCACCAACTGCGCCTGGGTCCCCTCCTGGAGCTGCGGGCTTGGACACGGAATCTGCGCCATCTTGAACTGGAACTTGGAGCTTATCGGAAGCCTAAGAATCCACAACTGCGGCACCCATGGAACAGCTGCCAGCCCCAGAACAACGCTCTCCAATTGGCGCAAACACATGGGTTCAGAGGAGCTCTACACTCCACCATGGAAAGGTCAGATTTCGCCTGGGATAAGGTGAGGTCTCTGGTCCCTGCGGGAGAGAGGAACGCGCGATTTGCAGGAGCTGGAGGACCAGGGAAGTCTGTGCCTAGAAAAATCCGTGGCTGTTGGGGCTAGCGTGATCTATGAATGTGGAAAGGGGTCCTCAGAGCTGCTAACAGAAGGGCTCTTTAAACAGCAACCCATTTTGATCTGAAGTGCAGGGACACCCTAAGAATTTCAGGCTGCCTAGACTTACGCGCAGCCCCGGAGTTCGCCGGATGCATAGACTTACGCGCAGCCCCGGAGTTCGCACACTTGGGCTTTTTCCTCTTGAAATTCTTGCTTTTGATTACTAAGCCCAACACATAGGATCACCCAGTTGGGGACACACTGGGAGACTGCAGGGGAAGGTTGTTTTTCTGGAACCTCGGGATCGGAGAGGGGTGTGACCATCGGAGAGCCAGCTCTGAGGCAGCCCACTCCCACAAACCGGTAGTGAGTGCCACAGGGAAAGAAGGCTCTAACACTGCCTAGAGAGGCCATAGATAGACCCGGAAGTCAATCCAGAAACACTGCCACCCAGGGGCTGAATCACAAATTGACTCTTGTGTAATCAAAAATAAAGGAATACGAGAAATTAAGACACACCGCCTGCTTAAAATCAGGACTGGCTTACAACACTGAAGAGCAGTGGAATGCAGGGAACTGCAATACTGTCCGGACTGAGAAACAGGCGTGCCAAACAGAACAACAGAGGAAGTGAATGACCTTCACTACTCCACATTTAATTTTTATTTTTTATTTTTTTATTTTCATTTTTTGCATCTTTTACTCAAGAAACTAATTTTTTTCCTTTTTTCCTCACTTGATTTTACCTTTTTAATTATTACATTTTTATTTTCAATCCGTATTATTACTACTGCTATTTTATCTTTTTTTTTTTAAAGTGTCATTTTATTTTCTCTTAATTTTATTTTGGGATTAGTGTTCTACATTCTATTTTCATCTTCCCTTTAGCATCGTTTTACTCTATCTCAACTCTACCTTTATGCCATCACTCTCTTCCTAACTTTCCCCTTTTCGGTGTCCTGTTTATCTTACCCCTTTCCTGCTTTAGATTTTTCCTATTCTTTCTGTTTACCCCTTGTTAAAATTTCACCCTACTTACATATATAATCTCCAATCCCCTGCTCCAAGTCCATACACACCTCTCTCTTCGCTGTCTCAACTATCCAAAAAATTGTTTTTCTCTCTGTCCTTTTGTTATTGTTCGCTTGAATGTAGATTATATCGAATTTTTATGCTTTTTTGTGAGATTGTTTTGCTTATTCTTCTTTTGTTTGTTTATTTTTTTGTTTGTATTGTGCTTCAGCTTTCCCTTGCCTCACTCAATATTAGTTGGTGTTGTAGTTTGTATTAATCCCCAGGCACTTGTTGCTGGCATTTGCTGGGATTAGTGATTGTTCTATTGAAGTTTAATCCCCAATATATATAGTCTGTTCGCCTTTCTCTCTTAGTCTCTTTCTTGTCTCTCTTACTTTTTTTTCTTTTTTTTCTTTCCCTTTAACCAATTTCATTTTGACACTCCTTGTTCTTTTTTTCTTTTTTCTTTCTTTTTCCTCTTCTTCTTTCTCTCCTATCACCTAATTTGCCTTTCTCTGGTGGTCACCTTTATGGGAGGTTATTAATATCGTGAATACATTTCTGTTCAGTGCCTTGTGAGTTGTACCTGGTAGTGCTGTATTTTGTGCCCTTAAATCAATGCAGGAGAGAGAGAACTACATAACCAGACATCCAGAGAAGAGAGACCATGGGGAGACAAAGAAACAGCCCGCATATGAAAGAAAAGCAGGCATCACCGGAAAAGGAAGTAAACGAAATGGAGGCAAGCAACCTTCCAGAAAAAGAATTCAGAGAAATGTCATAAGGGGCTGAAAAGAATGGAAGACAAATTCGACAATATGAGCAAGAACCAAGAGGAAATGAAGAACCAAGAAGAAATGAAAAATGACATCGCTGCTGTAAAGAACTCAATAGAAAGCATCAAGAGTAGACTAGAAGAAGCAGAGGACCACATCAGTGAGCTAGAAGACAAGATGGGGGAAAAAAACCCAAGTAGAGCAGCTTCTAGAGAAAAAAATTAAAAGGCAGGAGGAGAGTCTAAGGGAACTTTGGGACAACACGAAACAAAACAACATCCGCATAATAGGGGTTCCAGAAGGAAAGGAAGCTGAGCAAGGAATAGAAAACCTGTGTGAAGAAATAATGACAGAAAACTTCCCTGATATAGGGAAGAAAAAACCCACACAAACCCAAGAAGCTCACAGCATCCCAAGAGAAATGAACGCCAAAGTGCCGACGCCAAGGCATATTATAATTAAATTGGCAAACACCAACGACAAAGAAAGAATCTTAAAAGCGGCAAGAGAGAGACAGAAAATTATACACAAAGGAACCCCCATCAGTCTAGCGACTGATTTCTCAACAGAAACTCATTAGGCCAGAAGGGAATGGAATGAAATATACAAAGTTATGCAAAGGAAGGGTCTGAATCCAAGAATACTGTACCCAGCAAGGCTATAAATCAAAATTGAAGGTGAAATCAGGAGCCTTACAGACAAAAAAGGACTAAGGGAATTTATTACCACCAAACCAGCAATGCAAGAAATGCTAAAGGGTCTGCTGTAAAAAAAAAAAAAAAAAAAAAAAAAAAAAAAAAAAAAAAAAGAAATAGGAAGCGAAGAAGGAACACGGGGTAAAGAATAAAAATGGTGACAAATAAGTACTTATCAATAATAACTTTAAATGTAAATGGATTAAATGCCCCAATCAAAAGACATAGGGTAACGGATTGGATAAGAAAACAAGACTCATATATCTGCTGTCTACAGGAAACCCACCTCAGAAAAAAAGACCCACACAGACTGAGGGTGAAGGGATGGGAAAAGGTTTTCCAGGCAAATGGAAATGAAAAAGAAAGCTGGGGTAGCAATACTTATATCTGACAAATTAGATCTCAAAGTGAAGGACATAACAAGAGATAAGGAAGGCCACTTCATAATACTAAAGGGAGCAATCCAACAAGAAGAAATAACTCTGGTAAACATATATGCATAAAATACAGGACCACCCAAATACATAAAAAAAAAAACTCCTGGAGGATATCAAGGGAGAGATTGACAGCAATGTATCATAGTTGGAGACTTTAATACCCCACTATCACCATTGGACAAATCCTCTAAACAAAAAATCAGCAAAGAAACATCAATCCTAAATGACTCACTAGACCAGATGGAATTAATTGACATCTTCAGAACATTTCACCCCAAAGCCACAGAATATACATTCTTCTCAAGTGCACATGGGTCTTTTTCAAAGATAGATCATATGTTGGGACATAGGCAAAGTCTCTTCAAATTCAAGGATAGAAATCATATCAAGCATCTTCTCAGACCACAGTGGCATAAAACTGGAAATCAACTACAATAAAAACAACCCAAAGAAAACAAACACATGGAGACTAAACAGCATGCTATTAAACAATGACTGGTTACCAGAGAGATCAAAGAAGAAATAAAAAACATCATGGCAACAAATGACAATGAAAACACAACAATCCAAATTCTATGGGACACAGCAAAAGCAGTCTTGCGAGGGAAGTTCATAGCTCTACAAGCCTACTTCAAAAAAACAAGAAACAATGGTAATAAATTACCTAACCCCACAACTCAAAGAGTTAGAAAAAGAGCAACAAGAAAAGCCCAGTGTAAGCAGAAGAAAGGAAATAATAAAGATCAGAGCACAGATAAACGACATAGAGACCAAAGAAACAATACAAAAGATCAACAAAACCAAGAGCTGGTTCTTTGAAAGGATAAACAAGATTGATGAACCTCTAGCCAGGCTCACCAAGAAGCAAAGAGAGAGGACCCAAATAAACAAAATCAGAAATGAAAGCGGTGAAATAACAACAGACCCGCCGAAATACAAAGGATTGTTAAAAAATACTATGAACAACTCTATTCCAACAAACTGGACAACCTGGAGGAAATGGACATATTCCTAGAAAAATATAACCTTCCAAAACTCAATCAGAAGAACCTAAACAGCTCAATATGCCAGTAACTGTGGAAGAAATTAAAGCAGTCATCAAAAAGCTTCCAACAAACAAAAGCCCGGGGACAGACAGCTTCACAGGAGAGTTTTACCAAACATTCAAGGAAGAACTGACACCTATCCTCCTCAGACTATTCCAAAAAATTCAAGAGGAAGGAACACTTCCAAGCTCCTTCTATGAAGCCAGCATCACCCTAATACCAAAACCAGATAAAGACAACACAATGAAGGAGGATTACAGGCCAATATCCCTCATGAATGTAGATGCCAAAATCCTCAACAAAATTCTAGCAAATCGGATCCAGCAGTACATCAGAAAGATCATACACCATGACCAAGTAGGGTTTATCCCGGGAATGCAAGGATGGTACAATATCCGCAAATCAATAAATGTGATACATCACATAAACAAATTGAGAGATAAAAATCACATAGTCATATCAATTGATGCAGAAAAAGCATTTGACAAAATCCAACCTCCTTTCTTGATAGGAACTCTCAACAAGGTGGGAATAGAAGGATCATACCTCAACATAATAAAAGATATATATGATAAACCCACAGCGAACATCATACTCAATGGGCAAAAACTAAAACCATTTCCCCTAAGAACAGCAACAAGGCAGGGATGCCCACTCTCACCACTCCTGTTTGACATAGTACTGGAAGTATTAGCCACTGCAATTAGACAAGAAGAAGAAATAAAAGGCATCTAAATTGGAAAAGAAGAAGTAAACCTGTCCTTATTTGCAGATGACATGATATTGTACATACAAAACCCGAAAGACTCCATCAAAAAACTAACAGACTTAATAAATGAATTTGGCAATGTAGCAGGATACAAAATTAACGCCAAGAAATCTATGGCATTTCTATACACCAATAGTGAACTTACAGAAAGAGAGACTAAAAAAGCAATCCCATTTACCATCACACCTAAAAAATTAAGATACTTAGGAATATACCTAACCAAGGAGGTAAAAGACCTATACGCGGAAAACTACAGGACACTGAAGAAAGAGATAGAGGAAGTCGTAAACAGATGGAAGAACATACCATGTTCATGGATTGGTAGAATCAACATCATTAAAGTGTCCATACTACCCAAAGCATTCTATAGATTCAATGCACTCCCCATTAAAATACCAACGGCGTATTTCACAGACCTAGAAAGAACTCTCCAAAAATTCATCTGGAATAAATAAAGACCTCAAATAGCCATAGCAATCCTGAGAAAGGAGAATAAAGTAGGAGGGATCTCAATACCAGATTTCAAGCTGTATTACAAAGCCACTGTCCTCAAAACAGCCTGGTACTGGCACAAGAACAGACATATACATCAATGGAATAGAATAGAGAATCCAGATATCGACCCAAACCACTATGCACAATTAATATTTGACAAAGGAGGCATGAACATACAATGGAGTAAAAACAGTCTCTTCAATAAAGATTGGACAGATACATGCAAAAAAATGAAACTAGATCACCAGCTTACACCATACACAAAAATAAACTCAAAATTGATACAGGACTTAAATATAAGACGGGAAACCATAAAAATAGTAGAGGAATCCACAGGCAGCGAAATCTCAGACATATGCCAAAAGACTTTTTCACTGATACTGCCCCTAGGGCAACGGAAGTCAAAGAGAAAATAAACAAATGAGACTACATCAAAATAAAAAGGTTTTTCACAGCAAAAGAAACCATCAACAAAACAACAAGAAAGCCCACTGCATGGAAGAACATATTTGCCAATGTTATCACTGATAAGAGTTTAATCTCCAACATTTACAGGGAACTCATACAAATTAACAAAAGGAAGACAAACAACCCAATCAAAAAATGGGCAACAGATCTAAATAGATATTTTTCATAAGAGGACAGAAGGAAGGCCAGGAGACATATGAAAACATGCTCAAAGTCACTAATCATCCGAGAGATGCAAATCAAAACGACAATGAGGTACCATCTCACACATGTCAGAATGGCTATCATCAACAAATCAACAAATGACAAGGATGCGGAGAAAAAGGAACCCTCATGCACTACTGGTGATTATGCAGACTGGTGCAGCCACTGCGGAGAACAGTATGGAGTTTCCTGAAAAAACTGAAAATGGAACTCCCATTTGACCCAGTAATCCCACTCCTAAGAATATATCCTAAGAAACTAGAAACACCCATCAGAAAGGATATATGCACCCCTATGTTCATAGCAGCACAATTTACAATAGCTAAGATTGGGAAACAGCCTAGGTGCCCGTCAGCAGATGACTGGATCAGAAAACTGTGGTACATCTACACAATGGAATACTATGCTGCCATAAAAAAGCAGGAATTCTTACCATTTGTAGCAACCTGGATGGAATTGGAGAACATTATGCTAAGTGAAATAAGCCAGTCAATGAAATAAAAATATCACTTGATCTCACGCATTTGGGGATAATAAAAAACATTATAAACTGATGAACAAAAAGATTGATACAGAGGCAGTAAAGCATCAAACAGACTGTCAAATTACAGCGGTAAGGTTAGGGAGAGGTGGGGGAAATAAGAGATCAACTGAAGGACTTATATGCATCCATATAAGAGTAACCAACCGATGCAAAACATTGGGAGGTGAGGGCATGTATGGGAGTGGGGTGGGGCGGGGCAATGGTAAGATATGTACACATATAATACCTTAATAAAAAAAAAAGTTAAAAATAAATAAATAAAAAACCGTGGTACATCTACACAATGGAATACTACACTGCTGTGAAAAGGAAGGATCTCCTACCAGTCACAACAGCATGGATGGTCCTGGAGAGAAAGATAAATATCTCATGATCTCACTCATTTGTGAAATATAATAAACAACATAAACTGATGAACAAAAAATAGATCCAGAGACTTAGAAGCATCGAACAGACCATCCAACCTCAGAGGGAAGGCAGGGAGGGTGGGAGGGTGAGGTAAGAGACCAACCAAAGGACTTGTATGTATGCATATAAGCATAACCAATGAACACAGACAATAGGGAGTGAGGGCATGTGCTGGGGGGTGGGAGCAGCCAGGGAGAGGCCAATTGGGGAAATGGAGACATATGTAATACTTTAAACAATAAAAAATTTTATAAAATTAAAAGAAACTCCTGGTAAAGTTCTCTTCTTACACCAGTTTTTTTCCAACTAAATCTTTTAGAAAGGAATGTTATTTCTTAACAATGAGCTTAAAATCAGTACGTCCAATGCAAAATTTTGGTACTCTTTGAAACTTTATTTATTTATTTATTTATTTATTTATTTTCTCTTGATACACATGAATTTAGCTTTTGTGTGTTGGTTTTTTTTTTGTTTTTTTTTGCCATTAATTGCTAAGGAATTTTAAGATAAAAATACAAAGTCATTAACATCAAGAGACACAAAGGCACTTTGGATTCCAAAATATCTTTATAATGGGGGAGTAAGGGGAGCCTCACGTGTCACTTGCTTATTTTTTAAACTATTACTCTTTCAGTTCTAATCTTTGAATAAAATATTTTTTCTACAATATAAAATGACTTTTTAGATCAAAACCAGCACAGTAACATTGTCTATTTTACAATAAATCTGAAAGGAAAATTTGGAAAAGAATATTCTTACACCATATAGCATAACTTGTTTTTTAACTTGAATTTTTTTTTGTTAATTGCCTAATCACCTAAATCAGTGAATAAGAATGCTCAGCATCCAATCCATGAATATAGAATACAATATAATTTATTCTACTTTTTATTTCAAAATCACAGAGATGACATCCATATAAATTATAAAGCCTACTCTACATTTTCAAGTTCTCAATCCAAATATATAGATTAGAACAGGTCACTTTATTGCTGACAATATTCATGGAAGGGTCAGATTCCTCATAAAAAGACAAAATAAGTTTGATTGGGAGCCGGCCATTGCCCTACTCACCCATCAACAGAATTATGGAAGTCAAGAGGCAATATTTTTTCATTTTTAAAATAGCAAAGGAACTAAAGAAGATTGGCTGGCTGTTGAGTGGGCCCCACATTAGAGTGCATAGCTCATCAGGATCGAGGCTGGCATCTGTGAGCAGTTAACTTCCTAAGCGCACTCACTGGGCATTATGTCATCTGCACTACAGCTCTCACCCTGGAAATTATTTGAAAATACATTATGCTCAAAATATACACTTAGTGGCCAGATTATTATGATCTCTGGATGCATCATAATTGGGCCACTCAGTGTATATACTATATAATAAAAAGCTAATATGCAAATTGTCCCCTCGACCAGCAGGCAGGCCGGCCAACCGCCCATGTCCCCTCCCCCTGGCCAGGCTGGCTGGAGAGTATTATGCATTCAGAGATCATAATAATCTGGCCACTCGGTGTATAGTATCCATTCCTTGTCCTTGAGGATCCAAGTATCTATACTAATAAAAGCCTAAGTGGCCCTCGCACGTGACGTTGCCACAAGATGGCTGCCACAAGATGGCCAAGTGCACAGAGGAGGTGGGGCGCAGCAGCCACTTCGTGTGGTGAGGCCTGCGGGTCGAGCATCTCCTCCGCCTCACACAGAGGAGGTGGGTCCCGGCGGAGAAGGCAAGTTGCGGCAGGGGAGGGCATTTGGGGGTGATCAGGCCAGCAGGGGAGCAGTTAGGTGTCAATCAGGCCAGCAGGGGAGTGGTTAGGGGGTGATCGGGCTGGCAGGCCGAAACAGTTAGGGGCAATCAGGCAGGCAGGCAGGCAGGCAAGCGGTTATGAGCCAGCAGTCCTGGATTGTGAGAGGGATGTCCAACTGCCAGCATAGGCCCGATCCCGCACATCCCCCAAGGGGTCCCAGATTGGAGAGAGTGCAGGCCGGGCTGAGGGACACCCTCCCCCCACCCCTGTGCATGAATTTCATGCACTGGGCCACTAGTAAATCTAAAATTATAATGGGCTTCTTCAGTCCAAAGGCAGGACTTCTTTGCAGTAGAGTGTCTCCAGTGTTTCACAAAAATAAATAAAAGCAGCAGCTAACGTCTTTTCAGCTTCTTGACCTCTCCGCATTTTGTTGCTTCTTCCTCCGATCTCATTTCCTCTAAGTCCTCTTGCATACCTGGTCTTAAACTCTTTGCTTCTTTATCTTTGTATTTTTTTTGGTCATAGCCAAAGAATGTGCTTAGATATTTCTTCCTGAGATTCTCCTTCATCTTTGATAAAATCTTCCATTTTGGAGTCATAGTTCTCATCTTCCTCCTCTACATATTCTCACTGTCTTTTGTAACCACCAGGGAAGGGAAACCCTTGAGAACGTTGGGCAGCTCTATAGCCAGCTAAAGAAGGCTTCATTCCATTCATCTGTCCATTGGTGGGCTGGGTAATGATATTCTTAGAAGATATTGTTTCTGAGACAAAAGTGCATTTGGGCTTATGGGGGGATCTAAGCTACTAACTATTCACCCAGGTCCCAAGCTGCTCACTGGTCTTCTAGGGCCTGAACTGCTGACAGTCTGTCTAGCTGAAACTGCCACTTACTGATCGCCCAGAGCCACTGACTAACCGCCTGGGGGGCACTGAGCCACTCATTGGTCGTCAGTTATGTGGATTGTGCACAGGCCACCCAGAGTCACCAGAACTGACCACTGACTTCCTAGAACCACCTGGGCCACTGATAGGTCATCCAGAGCCACCTATACTGCTGACTGTCCTTCCAGGAGGATTTAAGTCACTGGCTGGCCTCTTGGTCCCACTGATTGATCGAGTGCTCAGGTCCTGAGCTGGAGCTGCCATTCTGGTGCCTGGGCTATGGAGCCAGAACTAACCATAGGCCGAAGACTCCCTGTGATGGGCTGCCCAGGAGCTGGGCTGGAGCTGCTGCCTGACTGCCTGACACCTGGACTCTTAGCCTTATGTGGGGAGACCACAGGTCCAGGTCTGGAATGGCTAGGATGGAGAGGAGATTTTTTGGCTGTGTGCTCAGTAACAGATTTCTGAGTCCCTTTAGCAGAAGTCTTTGGAACACTTGGTGAAAAGGTGCTCAAGTGGGTCTTTCCAGCCCCATTGTAAACAGGCCTGTCATGGCCCTTCCGAATTGAGGCTTGGGAGCAGTTGCTAGATCCTACTTTGGTCCTCTCTCCTGGCATGGATTTGGATGAAAACAAACCTAAATGTTTCTTATTATCTGTGCTGGGTCTGGATTTCTTCTCAGCACAAGGAATGGGAGTACCTTTGGGAGAAGGATGCTTGTCCCTGGAAACTCTGCTAGGTTTTATGCCTATACTTTCTGTCTGAGAGGGCACCGTTTTGGTCAGAGGTAGTCTTGCATCTGCTTCGGGCTTCTTTTTCATATGTCTTCATTCAAGAAGTTTTCACTCCCTAAGTTCTGTGCAGTCATAGGCCACTTTTCTGGGTTTTTTTTCACTACCTTGATTTCCACTGGTTCATACTGTTGGAAGCTACCCATTGTCTTCCCTATCAGAAAAGTGTAAATAAGGAATGCAGAAAGCTCGTGAACCTTGAGCTCTTTCAAAGGCCAAAGCTATACACTGATTGTTTAGTCGAAACAATGGTGACTCAAGCAATTTCCTGACCAAATAGTCTCAAAGTAAATCTTTACTAATATTTACTGACCTTTAAGATAGTCTGTTACCAGAATTGCCTGCCTAAGGGCAATATGTGTATCTAAAATTGAAAGCCTGGCGGGCCCTGGGCACCAGTGAAGTCCTTGCCCTTGTGCTGGACTCTCTGCCTGGCCCCCCATTATTTCCAAATTATTATTTCTTGTCTTGTCTCACCATTTGCCCATGGCCCTTCTCCAGATCCCGAACCCTGAACCACATGGGATGTGGACTCTCACATCTGGCACCTTGAATGATGGATGTCTGGAGAAGAATATTTGCCTAGAGCAGAAAAATGAAGTTTCACCAGCAAGGTGGGGAAAAAAATTCACCGGAGAGGTGGGGAAATTTGCCGCATGCAAAGCCCACAGCCAACTGCAGAAGTTGCGATCTGTAAGTAGGGTGGGAATGTCTTTTTTTAGCCAGGCTAATGGAGCAGAATTTGTCAAAAGGGGAGAAGCTTTATTGTAGACTTTTGGTTTGCATGCTTAAGGATAAAGGAATTAAAGTGTCAGAAAGTATTCTCTTATAGTTTTTGTGTGTTATTATAGAACATAATCCCTGGTTTCCTGAAGAAGGTACATTAGATGTTGAATGTTGGGCAAGAGTTAGTCATAACTTGAAAAAAACCTCAGCAGCAGGGGAAAAATTTGCCTCCAAATTGTTTCTCCTTGTGGAACATGGTATTGCATTTGCTAGAGCCTTTTAGAGAAACAAAAGAGGATAAACTCCCTCCCCTTGCACCCTCTACTCCTAAAGAGGAGCAAAAAGAAAAATTGGAGGAATGGCCTTCATGGCCACCTCCACCTCCATGTCCTAATCCTGAAACATTTAATTCACCATTAATAGAATCACCTATGCAAAGAGCTATCTGAGAAGGATTAAAGGACATGAGGGTGGAGGACCAACTTGCTTTTCCTATTATACAAGTAGCTGACCCACAGCTCCCAAATCATATAATAAGACAGCATGAAAAATTTGACTTTAAAATGATAAAGGCCTTGAGTAAAAGCATAGTTCAGAATGGTCCTACAGCTCCTTTTACCGGAGAAATTATGACTAATATTTCTGAAGCATTCTTAGATCCTTATGATTGGTATTCTCTGGCTTGCACAACTCTGGATGGAGGAGATTATTTACTATGCAAGGGAGGATTTTTGGAAAAATGTCAGGAGCAAGCCCATGCAAACTGCAGGCTGAATGCTCAAATAACTTATGAAATGCTGACAGGACTGGGACAATATAATGACCTGCAAAATCAGCTAAATTATGTGCAACAGGCATATGAGCAAATTAGACTTTGTGGAAGAAGAGCTTGGTGGGCTTTACCATCAAAAGGGGACCCTGAGGGAGCTTTTAGTAAATGTATGCAGGGGCCTACAGAGTCATTTTCTGACTTTGTGGCTTGCCTCACTCAAGCAGTGAGATGCCAGATTCAACATGAAACAGCAGGAGACATGTTAATTCAGCAATTAGCTTATGAAAATGCCAATGCTGATTGTAAAAAATGCCTGACACCTCTGAGAAAAAATAGTACCATTACAGAAATAATTCGAGCATGTCAGAATGTGGGGTCAGGCACTTTTCAAGCATACTTCCTCACAGCCGCTGTAACCGTGGGGAATAAAAGGTGTTATAATTGTGGAGGAACAGGACATTTTAAAAAAGAATGTAGGCAACCAAGAAGGACACAAGGTGGCGATCTAGGGAAAGGCGTGAGCATTCTGCCTCCCAATTCAATCAACACAGATCAAACTTCTCTGTGTCCTAGAAGTCAGAAGGGAAACCATTGGGTTGGTCAACATAGATGGAAATTTCATAAAAATGGGCAGCCATTAGATCAAGACATAGGGAATAGCCAACCTCAGGGAAATGGCCCCCCAGCCCTGTCATCAATAGGGGAAATTTGCCCTGCAAGGCCTACAGTGGACTCCCTCATCTGAGCCATTCCAGGGAGCCTAGTTCTTAACAGTACTATAGCGGTCAATTTGACCCCCGATATGGCTCGGCAAGCTGTTCCTACAGGAATCTGGGGACCTGTGCCAGCAAGAACTTTAGGATTAATCTTAGGGAGAAGTGGAAAAACTCTGAAAGGACTAACTGTTCTGCCTGGAGTCATAGATTCAGACTATGAGGGAGAAATTAAGGTAATATTAGAATGTAATCATATTATGCCAATTACTTCAGGAAAAAGAATTGCTCAGATACTACTTCTACCTTTTATTCAGCAAGGCAAAGCTATAAATAGGAAAAGAGGAACACAAGGATTTGGAAGCTCAGATATCTATTGGATACATGAAATTAGCAAAACCCATCCTATGATTAATTTAAGAATAGAGAGAAAATGGTTTAAAGGTTTAGTAGACACTGGAGGGGATGTCAGCATTATCAGCAAAGAATTCTGGCCTCCAAGTCGGTCCATGGTAGAAGCTATAAGCTCTATCATGGGGTCGGAATTCCTGATAATACACAACACAGTGCTGCTGTGTTAAGGTGGCAAGATGAAAGACAGACAGGACAGTTTCAGCCTTACATAGTATCTGGGATTGCAGTCAACTTATAGAGCCGGGATGTTTTAGAAGGTTTATAAGCTTTTATTATTACCGGCAAAGGACAGCAGTTAATAACTCAGATGGAATATTAGACTGGTCAAAACTTAGGAAAAAAATAATCATGGAATTAAAGAACCCATCCAAGCCAAAGGGAACCCAGGAAGACGAGGACTAGGATATCAACCTTTTGAGGAGTGGTCACTGCTCAATCTCCTCACCCTCATGCAGATCCTATACAATGGAAAGATGATAGACCTATATGGGTGGATCAGTGGCCATTAACCAAGAAAAAATTAGGTCATATTCATGAATTAATATAGGAACAAATAGAGGCTGGCCACATAGAGCCTTCCAATAGTCCTTGGAATACACCCATATTTACTACTAGAGGCCCGGTGCATGAAATTCGTGCACAGAGGGGAGGGGGTGTCCCCCAGCCCAGCCTGCACCCTCTCCAATCTGGGGCCCCTCGGTGGATGTCCGACTGCTGATTTAGGCCTGATCCCTGTGGAACCACAATCTGGGACCACTGGCTCCTAACCGCTTGCCTGCCTGCTTGCCTGATTACCCCTAACCGCTTCTGCCTGCCAGCCTGATCGTCCTCTAACCGCTCCCCTGCTGACCTGATTGATACCTAACTGCTCCCCTGCCGGCCCAGTTGCCCCCAACTGCCCTTCCTTGCCGGCCTGATCACCCACAACTGCCCTCCCCTGCTGGTCTGATTGCCCACAACTGCACTCCCCTGCCTCAACCCACCTACTCCGCTGGGACCTGCCTCCTCTGGACTGCACAGAGCCGTGGGACCCCCAGGCCTCACCGCATGGAGCAGCCGCTGGGCCCCGCTTTCACTGTGCATATGGCCACCTTGTGGCGGCGGCCGCCTGTGACGACGTTGCACAGGAGGGCCACCTAGGCTTTTATTAGTATAGATACCTAAGAAGGCAACAGGAAAATGGCAATTGTTACATGATCTTAGAGTGGTTAACACTGCTATGCATACCATGGAAGCTTTACAGCCTGGACTCCCAGCACCTTTTCAAATCCCTCTAGATTGGTCTCTTATAGTAGTAGATCTAAAGGATTGTTTCTTCACCATTCCCTTGGCACCTCAAGATAAACAGAGATTTGCATTTTCAGTGCCAGCTATTAATAATATAGAACCTATGAAAAGATATCAATGAAAAGTTTTGCCTCAAGGAATGGCCAATGGCTCCACCTAGTGTCAAAAATATGTAGCTCAAGCTGTTCAGCCTTTAAGGGACAAATATTCCCAATGTTACATTATTCATTACATGGATGACTTGCTCTCAGCAAGTCCATGGGAAAAGCAGACTTTGGCCATGTAAAAATTGTTCCAGAAAAGGTACAGAAAGAAATGCCTTTCAAATATCTGGGAACCATAATTGAAAACCAACATATTAGGCCTCAAAAGGTGGAAATAAGGTTGCCTTAAAACTTTAAATGACTTCCAAAAATTATTAGGGGACATTAACTGGTTAAGACCTTATCTGAAGATCTCTACAGGAGAAATGACAAATTTATTTAATACTAGAGGCCCGATGCACGAAATTCGTGCACAGAGGGGGGATTCCCTCAACTCAGCCTGCACCCTCTCAATTGGGGACCCCTTGCAGGATGTCTGACTGCCATTTTAGGCCTGACCCCAGGGATATCCAGGGTTATATGGCAGTCAGATATCCCCCTCACAATCTGGGACCACTGGCTCCTAACTGCTCACCTGCCTGCCTGCCTGCCTGATTGCCCTAACTGCTTCTGCCTGCCGGCCTGATCACCCCTAACTGCCCTCTCCTGCAGGCCTGATGTCGTCCCCAACTGCTTTCCTCTGCTGGCCAATTTGGTTCTGATTGGTTGGTTCCTATGCCAGCGTCAAAAGCTCTGCCTCCTAGACAGCCATTGGCTCCCCACAACACCCAGATGTGGTTCTCATTGGTTGGTTTCAATGCCAGCCAGTGTCAACTGGCTAGGTTAATGAGGACCTTGCACCTGGAGCCACGCCTTACAGCTGCAGACAATCGACTACCCTAGCCGCAGATAGCAGCAGCCCCAAGCAACCCACTGAAGATAAGGAGTGGGAGGAGAATGAGACAAATAGCCCAGAGGTCACCTGGGGGATGGTGAAGAAGACGGTCCAGAAAGCTGAGCGAATTTGTAAGGAGACCAGAACCCCAAGAATGCTTAAGACTGTCTTTCTTGCCCTGCTAGCAGTCATCAGCTGTGCGGTAATGCTACCAAATTAGGCAAATGGGGAAGTATTTTGGACTTATGTTCCTGACCCTCCATGGGTAAGACCCCTTACGTGGGTTGATCCCCTGCCTAATGTAGTCACCAATAACACCAAACACATTGGTGACCCAGGAGGAACATGGGTGGGGCAAGGAAGTATATGGGCAAAGTATAATTACATGGGTGTCGCCACCCAGTTTCCCTTTTGTATGACACAGAACCAAACCACAGCTCCATTGTGTGTAAAATTAAAAAGAGGCTTCTGGCTAACATGGACACCAAAGGAGGGGGAAGCAAAAGCCCAAATACATCTACTATCACTACTTGCTCTGGGGAGAGGTGCAGAAAATGTAACTTTACTAAAACACCCCCCACTAAGCCATTATGTAAAAAGTCTTATTAATGGCACCCCACCGAGGAAGAAATTAATTGGCAAGACTGTTATAGTGACCACCCCACCAGCAGCAAACTTAATAACAGTTTTTCCTTTGTGGATTGGAGCCCCTATGGGTCTGCATATAGTAACAATCGCACCCCAAAATGGAAGGGGAACGCATCCTATCTATATGTTGAAGCTAATCACTCCATTTCATGGCATGGAGGAGGATTTGTTGGATCTCAATTTCAACATGACAATTGGCCCCTACAAAATACGCAATGGAAATTAGCTGCTGCACTTGCACATATTAAATGGTATAGTTTTAACTATAGCTCAGATAATTCCATTCGTACCTTATGGGGAACTCCCAATAAGACAGTATTTGCCACCGCCTGTGTATTTGATCTGTTTGTACTCCTCTCAGGCCCCATCCAGATGCAACTTAATATTACAAGCCATGTGTATGCGGTGTCGTGCACAGGCTGCACACTATCCCGTTGTATTAATTCTACATTCCAAAAGGATTCCCTCATGATGTTAAAACAACCAGCTTTCGCTTAGTTTCCTACTAACCTAACCGAGCCTTGGGAATCTCATCAAACCTATTAACTATTACATGATCTGGTAAAAATCTTAAAAAGACAAAAAAGATTTCCTGGAATGTTAATTGCAGGACTCTTTGCCCTCGTAATGTTACTTACTTCTGTGGGCATTGCTGCTTCATCCATGGTACAAACTGTTCAAACTTCTCAGTTTGTACAACCAGTTAAGGAAAATGTAACTAAGACCTGTCTATACAAAAAAGAATTGACAGCCATTTTGAGATAGAATTATCAGCATTAAAGTCTACAGTCTTGTGGATGGGTGATAAAATCCACAGCTTAGAGCAAAGAATATCTTTGTAGTGTCATTATAATTTTTCCCCAGATTTGTGTTACTACCCCAACCCCTGTTCCCTATTGGGAATCAATAAAAAATCACTTTCTTGGTGCTTGGGGTAAAGGTAATACAACCCTTGATATTTTAGAATTACAACACCATATTGTACATTATCCCAGGCAAACTTAGAAATTAATTCCTTAGATGCCTGGCAGCAATTTAAAAAAGACTTGAAAGAATTTAATCTCTTCCACTGGATCTCCTTACATTTGCCTCTCAGCATAACCACTATTGCTTGTCTTATGTTTATTTCTAGTCTGCAGATGCAGAATGAAGAGTCTTAAAAGGACTTGACCCCTTCAGGTGGCATTCACTTTTCAATATTTATTAAGAAAAAGAAAAGGAGATGTTGAAAGCTACCCATTGCCTTCCCTTTTGCAAAGGCCAAAGCTATGCACTGATTGTTTAGTTGAGACAATGGGCTCAAGCAATTTCATGACCAAATAGTCTCAAAGTAAAGCTTTACTAATATTTACTGACCTTTAAGATTGTCTGTCTGTTACCAGAATTGCCTGCCTAAAGGCAATATGTGTATCTAAAATTGAATAAAAGTCTGGCAGGTCCTGGGCACCAGTGAAGTCCTTGCCCTTGCATTGGACTCTCTGCCTGGCCCCCATTATTTCCACATTATTATTTCTTGTCTTGTCTCATCATTTGCCCATGGCCCTTCTCCAGATCCCAAACCCAGAACCACGCGGGACATGGGACTCTCACATCATACTGCTTTTTCTCAGCCAGCTTGAGTAGGTCAGTGAATTTCATGATGGTGGGGCACTTTAAGGGGGACCTTTAGTTTACTTTCAACTTTGGGAGGAGGTTCTTGCTCTGATGCCGCTTGATTTTATTCTAAGAATGCTTCCTCTTCTTCTGTTTCATACTCTTGGTCTGTTCCCTGACTAGTGGCTTCCCATTGCCTGTCTTTTCTTTGACTTTTCCTCAACAGGAATCCCATTTAACCATGGAAATTGTCCTTTGTCCTCTTGGCCATAGCTCTTGCTTTCTTCTCATGTTTTCGCTCAATTCAGTTTTTCACTAGTTCTTCTTTTCTCCTTTTTTTCGCTAAGGCTTTTTGTCCGAGTTCATCCACTTTTCTTCTGAGAAAAGCTTGTATGCTGCTGATTGGACAACCTTAACTTTTGAGTCTTTTTTGGGAGGACCCACTGCCAAACTATACCTTTTCGGTATGCTGTTGGTTCCTTGTCCTTTAGAAGCTATCATGAGAATTTCCCTAAAATCCATGTTGACCAAACTGGATAGAATGGGCCAGCTCTCAGAGAGGAGTGAAAGCACATCTTACCCAGTGGCCAGCTGCAGCCAAATGAACTGGCTGGCCGCCTCTTTCCTACCTCTACTCAGCATGACCAATTCCAGCGCTGTCCAGGCGGTCTGCCTGCCCCCTTCCTCAAGCAGCCTATATCCTTACAAGTCCAATGCTGCGCTCCCACCTTTGAAACTTTAAATAAAAGTTTTACATCCACAAGATAAATTAGTAGATTGTTCCACATTCATTGACATAATCATTCAATTGAGAATAAGTTACTTTAGTTTAATTGTTAAATCTTAGTTCTGCCTGGCTGGTATGACTCAGTGGATTGAGTATTCTTTCAGGCACCAAGAGGTTGCTGGTTCGATTCCTTGTCAGGGCACATGCCAGGGTTGTGGGTTCAATCCCCAGAAGGGGGCATGCAGGAGGCTGCTGATTGAAGTGATATCTCTATCTCATCAATGTTTCAGTCTCTCTCTCCCTTTCCCTTCCTCTCTCTCTGAAAATCAGTATTACCATATATTTTTAAAAGTCTTAGTTCAGAAAATGGTGATAGACATGTACTCCCAAAATGTCTAAATACTTGCTTATATGGTGAAGAAACAAAAGTTCATATTGATTTTTTACTAACAATCAATAATCTTACTCATTTAATATCTTTTTTATTTATTTCAGAGAGGAAGAGAGATATAACATGCATATAAATACATATCCTTTAAAACAGTATATGAAATATATAATCAAAGAAAATGTGCAATGGCAACAAAACACATAAGATGCCTAGGTGCCCCGGCCCACGGGGCAGCAACGAGGGCACGCAGGAACCACCTAAGAGAATGAAACAAACAAGGAACGCGAAGAACGGAGGCAAGACAAGGTTCCTAATCAAGCCTCGTTTTTTTATTCGAGTGTTGCGGTATATAAGCACTCAAGAGGGGAGGGGTAGGATAGGGAGTTGCCATGGGATGATTGGTTGGGGACTGGGTATCTGTCCTAGCTGATCGGTTATTCTGATATGGGGGGTTCTTCTGGCCCTTGGGTGCGTGGGCTTTCCTTGTCCTTGCTTTGTCCTTGCTCAATCAGGAAGTAGGGCTGACCAGGAAGTAAGACCAAATTCTTCTTTTATGGCCCCCGGCATCTCCTCCCTTTCTGTTTTTAAGCGGGAGTGGGCTTTAACCGAGAGAGGGAGTAGTGACCCGGCTCCTCCCGTGGGTTTCCCAAGCCCACAGGTAACGACTGTCTCCTCTTGTCTTCATGGCTGAATTATTTCCTGCTAATTCCTCTCTGTTGCAGGAATCCATATGGTCCTGGAGTTTTTTTCTGAAAATATACAAACATATTCTCGACCAAAAGTTAATAAAGGTGTCTTTTCTATAAATTTGACTTGGGATCCTTTTTATTTTTGCCCAAATAATTTTCCTTTGGCTTATTTTGACACCATGTGTGTTTTTCATGGGTGTCTTGCTGTTAGCATAACAAATGAAAATTAATTTTCAAAGTAAAAATTTTTCTAGATGTAATTTACTTACAAGGTATTTTTTCTTACATAATATTACTCCACTATCCCCCCTTTTTTTGATTTAATTATTAGGAGGCTTTTGGAAAATATAATGCAGCCTTGATAACTTTAAATTTTAATTTTTTGCACAAAAATATGACTGCTTTAGGTTCATTGCATGTTAAGCAATTTTACCATGAAATGAACTACAAATAGAAATTTTGGTTAATACTTTAGGAACAGCCTTTTGTACAATTAGATTTTCTTGAATATTCCCTTATTTCAATTTAGCCAATTTAAATTAATCTGAAAACTTGACCATTTTACTGTCAAATTTAATACTTTAACAACAATTTTAGTTAATGGAAAGGATTATATGCATCCTTGAGAAAGCCCTGAGCATTCCTGGATTTAGGCTAGATTTAGGTATAGGGCAGCTGCCATCAACCACTTCTCTGTTGCCTGGGTCTCAGTCTTAGCTGGGCCAAGTCTCTTGTTTGTAACTGGGTCTCAGTCTTAGCTGGGCCAAATCTGTTTGTTGCCTGGGTCCCAATCTGAGCTGGGCATGGGAAGCACTGTTATGCCCAGATTTCGTGATTCCCAAAGACCACGAGGGAGCCGAGTCCGATGCAAAAGCAAAGAGCCTTTTAATCGAGCTAGCTCGAGCTCAGTCCCACACACACACACACAGGCGCAGCGGCGAGGTGGAGAGAGAGAGAGAGTCAGCCCCCAAACGCGCTGATTTATAGGGGGCCTGGGAGAGGTAGGAGGGGTGAGGTAGTGTGGTCTCTGCTGATTGGTCGGGATCAGGTTGCACATGGGGCAGGGTGCGGCTTACCTTCCCCTTGCATTTCTATTGGCTAATCCAAAAGTGTGGGTTGGGCTCTTGAAGAGGTTCTAGGGCAGGAACCTGACTCCACGAGGTGGAGGACATAGAACAAAAGGAACATGGAGTCTCCCCGCCCTTTCAGCACGAAGCAGCCATGGGGCAGGAGACCTCCCTCAGAAGGGGCGAGTGTTCAAACCCCTGTAATGTTGCGGGGGTGAGGATCTGTGCCACACCTCTGTTGACCCCCAAGTTCTCTCCTGATGGCCCCCTGCGACTGTGCCTGTCTTAGGTTGCCCCTCCCTTGAGGAGTCTTACCCGTCATTGACTAACCAGCCATCCTCCAGGGCCAAGCAGGGTGATGTGAGGTTCAGTTCTGTCTCCTTGGTAGCCTATGCCCCTATGGCCTCCATGCCCAGCACCTGCCTTGGGATCCCCCCACTGGTGGGGGGCCCCGGCATTGATCATATATCTTGGGGAACCCAGGTTTCTTTCTCCAGGGAAGGCCCAGCTCACGCCATTGTGCGAGAGACAGATCTATGGTACCATCCAACATGAGGTTTCAACCTCAGAATGAACTGAAAACTCAAGCAACAGCTGTGGGCAATTGAATTGTGAGAAGAGGGTTCCTTTTGACAAAAAGGGCCAATATAGAATGCTCAAGTACCTTCCCAAGAGGCTTTTCACACAGTGGAAGGAATTGAATCCTTTCATGAACATTAAAAAAATTTTAGATTTTTAAGTTTGTTTGGATTAATTGTACAATATGCTGTTTGTAAAATATCAAAAATTATAATGACATTGTAGAATAATATCATGTAAGGATATTCTTTGCTTTAGGCCATGGCAATTCAATTTCAAACTGGCTGTCAATTTCTTTTTGTATAGACAAGGTCTAGTTACATTTCTGCACCTCTCAAGTTTCTCCTTTTTTATTAAGCTGGAATTTTATTTTTTAAGAGTATCCCCATTAGCTAATTTGCATATACAGAGGGATCATGGGAAGCCTTCAGTAACTTTCTTAGAATACTTAATCAAATTGCTTACAAAGACATTGGCTTATTCCAAAGGAAAGGGTTGGCCCCTATGGCTTCCAAGGTGGCGGCCCCAGGGGGAGCGGCAAGACATGTGGCCATCATGGTGGCTGTCTAATCTGTTCTTTTAAAAGACAGTCAAATTTATATTGCAGACAAACAAAAATCTCACTAGCTGTTTCTGGTCTTTATTAGAATTGTTTATAAAAACATTGGCTTTTTATTTAGCTGAAAACCTTGATTATAATTTAAAAAGCTAATTTATTTAAGTAATTAAAGTAGGTATCTTCATTTAAAAAGCAAAGCAAATTTAGTAAATGTTTATGTCTGATTCACAAGCAGCAAATGTTGCCCCGCCTCTAGCTTAATTAAGAATGCAGGCGGCTACCAGTCAGGCAGTAAATGGTGGCTTCTAATCTGTTCTTAAATTTTACTTGGATTCAATTACTTATAAAAACATTGGCTTCTTATGTAACTTAATTTATATGAGACCTTGATTATAATATAAAAGCTAATTTATAAGTTAACTTAAGTAGGTATCTTTAATTAAAAAGCAAAGAAACTTATTCAGTAAAAATTATAAGTCTGATACTTATTGGTCTGATCCAAAAGCATAAACACTGTTCTACCCCAGCCCATTCAAAATGCAGGCTGCTTTTAACTTTTGTCTTTCTTGAAATTCTACTGCTGTTGAAATTTTTGGTTATATTTAAGAAATATATTGATTTTGCCCTTCTCAGAGGCGAAAACCTTCATAACACTTAATATATATATATATGTGTGTAAAATATATTACTTAATTTTTATTTGATAACGCTTTCCATGCGATTTCAAGTATATTAGATCGGTTAAATTTAAAAATATTTCTTTTAAGAGAGAACAGACTTTTGAAAAACATTTCAGGGCCCATGAAATGTCCAAAAGTTATTCTCAAAAACCTTGAAATATACTTGGAAAGATCAAATATATATATTTATATATATGTTTTAAAGATTATATACTTAAATTATCTTAAAGAATATCAATTAAATCTATACTGAATCACAGAATTAATCCTCTTTTTAAAATCAGATCAATAAGTAATATTTTTTGAATTCCTAATTATCAGAGAAAACAGTATTTTATTTTCTCAAAAACACGTTTTTATATTTTAGGCATTTAATTACCACATTTATATAATTTCTCCCAATTTAATTTGAACCTTGAAATTTTAGAGCTGGCAAGTCAAATATTTAGTAGTTCTTTATTAATAACCCTTTATACTTTTAAGAATATATTTCAAAATCCAATAATTAACTTTAAATGGACCATGTTTTTTCTGCCCGGGGCAATTGAGAAGCAAACTTGTAGGTATTCAAATGTAAAATGGCCTTTAAAGAATGGCTACTGGTGGAAAGCTGATTTCAAAGGATCCACTTTTTATTTAAGAGTTTGCCACTAAAGGAAAAACTTTTAGGCTACCAAAACAGGTTTTTTGGCCTAGCCGCTTGACCTTTTCAGGGAAGGGCGGCTAGCAAACCTGTAGCCATTTAAATGCAAATTATCATTCTTTAAAGATGGCTGCTGGCGGGAACTGGTCTACCTGTTTTTCTGGGGGAAGGGCGTCTACCCCTTCCTCCATTAACAAAGGGCGTTAGCTTTAAAACCTTTTCATGGCGAGAAGAGACCTTAAACTTTCAGAGCTTCAAATTTTAGGTAGCAAATTAAATACTTAGCATTTCTCAAATCAATAATACTTTTACATTTTTAAGAAAAATACAAGACATAATCAATTAATAGATTCAATTCTGTCCTCTAGGTTTTTTATGAGGCAAATTTAAACTTTACTTTTTATTTGCCAGTAGCTCTGTAAAACTCGGTTTGGTTTATTCTAATGTAAATTACCACATTTTTCAAAGATAGTTCCTGGCAGGAAACTAGATTACCTGTCTTCTGGGGGAAGGGCGTCTACCCCTTCCTCCATTAACAAAGGGCGTAGCCAGTTACCTGGGCTACTTAGCTCTT
Source organism: Plecotus auritus (assembly GCF_963455305.1). Classification (NCBI taxonomy): domain Eukaryota; kingdom Metazoa; phylum Chordata; class Mammalia; order Chiroptera; family Vespertilionidae; genus Plecotus; species Plecotus auritus. The sequence continues at coordinate 105,518,269 of NC_137775.1, forward strand.
TATAATTAATACATTATTTATCTATATTTCAACAATTTCTTTGAGATTCTAGAGTCAATTATAATTATTTTCAAGCATTCACTTTGGATAAATTCTATAACAGAGACAAATTTATTTATGTTCTTGTAGGCCTTAAAAGTTAACTTTTTTAACAAGGTTCATTAGCATTGTATTTTAGCCGATAGGGCCTGGGGCGGGTTTTTAGTTTTAGTTTTTCGTCTGTTGGGGGGTGATTTTGTTGAGGGAGGAGTATTCTGTTGGGTAGGACTTAGGGTGGAAAGCTCAGCCTCGAGGGCTTGAATTTCTTTAATAAGTTGGACATGCTCTCGTTTCTGCTGTAAAATTTCCTTTAAAGAAGAAACTTCTCGAGCAAGGGTTATTTTAGCTTGTCTGATGGGGTCAGATGGACGGGAGTTTTCCTTAAGAATCTCCTCTCCTGTTTTGATGACCTCTTTAACATCAGGGTCTTGAGAATGGATTTTTAGAATGTCATGAATTAAGTTCCAATAAGAAAAGGCAGTAACGGGAATCTTCTCAGGGCCAAGGGCCCGATAAAAATCCTGTAGGGCATATCCTACCCGTTCCCAGCGTTTTTGATTAATAGTTCCTTCTAGGGGGAACCAAGGGCAGGTATCAAGAACAAACTCAAAGAACTGCCTAAGGTCTTTTCTTTTAACCCTTATTCCTCACGCTCTGAGGGATATCTTGACACCGTCAAGGAACATTTCATGGGCACTCAGAATTCCCCATTATTGGTCGACTGGATGGCTCTCCGAGTGACTCCTTCTCCCACGTAAGCCTCTGGGACGTATAACCCCCGTTCCAGGTCAGCCTGAATTTTCCCGTCAACCCAGGGATTCAGGGGAATTACTCTCTTTTCGACTCTACCCTTTACTCCCTTGCTTGCGTGAAACAGTCGGTAGGTATAATCCGCCTACACAGATCCACACAGACGGGAAGACCCCTTTTGCCTTTTTCAGGGAGTAGGAATTCCCTTTGTTGAGTCTGTGAGGTGAACGACCTTTTGTTCAAAGCAAGCTCAAGGTTTTAAGAGTAGATCTAATTGGAGAGAATTCGCAACAAGAAAGCCGGGCGACGGTACTAATTCAAGTGAATCAGAGTTCTCACAGCCGGAGATGGGTACCCTTCACTCTTCCCCAAATCGGCAAGTGAGTGCTTATTAGTGGGCAGGAAAGAATCGACCAAGAGAGCCAATAATAGCAGTCGAGCAAAAAGGGGTGAAATGTTCTGAAATCTTGTTTGAAAAATCGTCTACCTACCTTCTTCCGATCTGTCTCACGGCGGGTGGGACCATGGCGATCTAATGCCGAGTCTTCACTCGCGGGTCCTCGCGGCGACTCTGGGGGGGTGCCTGGCCAGGGCTTCTCCGGTAGACGTTCTCGTCGGGGGGGGGGGGGGGGGGGTCCCCAGGTCACCCCACGTTGGGCGCCAGATGCCCCGGCCCGCGGGGCAGCAACGAGGGCACGCAGGAACCACCTAAGAGAATGAAACAAACAAGGAACGTGAAGAACGGAGGCAAGACAAGGTTCCTGATCAAGCCTCGTTTTTTTATTCGAGTGTCGCGGTATATAAGCACTCAAGAGGGGAGGGGTAGGATAGGGAGTTGCCATGGGATGATTGGTTGGGGACTGGGTATCTGTCCTAGCTGATCGGTTATTCTGATATGGGGGGTTCTTCTGGCCCTTGGGCGCGTGGGCTTTCCTTGTCCTTGCTTTGTCCTTGCTCAATCAGGAAGTAGGGCTGACCAGGAAGTAAGACCAAATTCTTCTTTTATGGCCCCCGGCACCTAGGAATGATCTTAACAAAAATGTGCACAATCTGTATAAATAAAATTTTTAAATGCTACCCAATAACAGACACTTGAACAACTGGACAGTAACATCGTATTCTTGGGGGGAAAAAACAAAAAACCGTAATGATGTCAATCTCCCAGTGTTGATTATAAATTTATTATGATTTGATTAAAATTTCAGCAAGATTTTTAAGACCAAAACAAGCTCATTTAAGTTCACATGTTAAAATGAAAAATGTAAAAGAAAATTCTTGCCTGGCCAGCATTGCTCAGTGGTTGACCCATGAATCAGGAGGTTATAATTCAATTCCTGGTCAGGGCACATGTCCTGATTGCAGGCTTGATCTCCCTAGTGGGGAGTGTGCAGGAGACAACTGATCGATGATTCTCTGTCATCATTGATGTTTCTCTGTCTCTCTCTCTCCTTTCCTCTCTGAAATTAATAAAAATATTTTTAAATAAAATTCTGAGAAAAATGAACGAATAAAAGCTACCCCAACCAGATAGAATAATGTATCTACACCAGGGGTGGGCAAACTTTTTGACTCGAGGGCCACAATGGGTTCTTAAACTGGACCAGAGGGCCAGAACAAAAGCATGGATGGAGTGTTTGTGTGAACTAATATAAATTCAAAGTAAAGGAGCGGAGGGGAGAGCAAGAGGACCCTCCGCTCTTTCAGCTCCGCGGGCCGGATAGAACAGCCAAACAGGCCAGATCCGGCCTGCGGGCCGTAGTTTGCCCATGGCTGATCTACACTAATAAAAGAGTAAGATGCAAATTGACCATATCTTTGTGATGCCCACCAGCCAATCAGGAGTGAGGATGCAAATTAACAAAAATGGGTTAATTTGCATACGCAGGCGCAGAGCAGCGGGGGGCAGGGTGGGACACTTGCATCATCGCCATAGCGACCATGCAGGCATTCTGCACTGCCCCAGCCACTCCGGGCCTCTGGGCAGCGTGGGAAGGTGGAAAGGCGGTTCCAGGCCAGAGCGAAAAGGTTATTCTTGAGCAAAGGCAGTGCTGGCAGCCAAGGTAAGGAAGGCCCATTCTTGCACGAATCTTAATGCATCGGCCTCTAGTTGTTTTATAAAGCTACAGTAATTAAAAAACTTGGGTAATGTCCTATAAATAGATAAACTGATAAAACAGAAAACAAAGTCCTCCCCTGCAGGCCTGTTCCCCCCAACTGCCCTCCCCTGCAGGCCTGTTCCTCCCAACTGCCATCCCCTGCCAGCCATCTTGTGGTGACCATCTTGTGACCACATGAGGGTGGCCATCTTGTGGGAGGGTCAATTTGCATATTACCTCTTTATTATATAGGATGTTGTATTAACCTTTAGTTCTCTTGCAGATTTAAATGCAGCTGCCCCCAATTACAAAAAAAACTTGGGTAATGTCCTATAAATAGATAAACTGATGGAACAGAAAACAAAGTCCAGTAATAGACTCAAATACATATGGAAATTTGGTAAAATAAAAATATCTCCTTAGGTCAGTGGGAAAATATGCATTATATAATAAAGAGTGTTGGAACAACTGAGTGGGGAAAAATATTGAACCAAAAATTAACTCATTTTACTCATAACTAATATAAAAACTGAAAGCTACCAAAAACCTAAGGGTACAAAGATATCAAAAGTGAAAGAATGGAAAAAAATATATTAAGCAAACATAAACCAAATAAAAAGTATATGATAACACACGAGACTTGAAGGCAAAAAGCATTACTATAAATAAAGAGCACTTCATATCAATAATTTCATTTTACCAGGAATATCCAAATTCACAAGCACTTCATAACATGAAATCAAAGTACATAGAAGAGAGCTACAAGGGAAACTAGACACATTTGTAATCGTAATAAATTTAACATATACTGCAGGCAGGCCTGACAGCAGCTGAATGGCTTGGCTTCCCGGCCCTATGGGGCACATTAAGATTCAATCATGAAATTCCAGCAAATGTAGTCAGTTACCATTCTTATTGTGTTTATGCAAACAATCAGGCCAAATTGAATAAACATAAGGGTAATTTTAAGGAGAAAAATTCTATTTCAATAGGGGTTATTAAAACTGAAGTGTTTTCTTTCCCTTCTATCGAATCATTTGTTAGTTTGTCTCTGCCAGGTCACAAGCCCAACTCCTTCTATGCCCAGACCTCATCATCCTTCTGACAGACAGCAAGGATCTCTTGGCTCTGAAAAGAAAACTCTCTCCCTCTTCAGCATGGAAGTAAGCAGAGGAACCCCGCCGACGTCCATTTTCCCTGAAAGAATTCAGAGCCAGGATCCTTGAGGTAATATATTAGGCAGTAAGGCAGACATGAGCAGAGCAAGGACGATGGGCCAACTGGCACTACCAGATGTAACTAAGTCTTTCCACCCCTACGTATGTGAGACAAGGGGCATAGCCAAAGGGGTTCTCACCCAAAGTCTTGGCCCCTAGAATAGGCCAGTAGCCTACTTGTCCAAAAGATTCAACCCCGTTGCGTCTGGGTGGCCCGCCTGCCTCTGGGCAGTAGCAGCTACTACCATACTTGTCAAGGAAGCAGACGAAGCAGCCCAGAAGGCTGTCCTGAAACCAGTGGGGCCTCTACAGATTCTAGTGACTCTTCAGACCCTGACCTACCCACCTCACCAGCTTACATGGAAACCCAATCTAGAAAAGCTGAAATCCATAACCAATCTTTACTCAAGTCCTTACAGGCTTTACAGTCTACCCAGAAAGCAGTCCAGAAGCACATTCAAGACGCTCTGCCTGTACCAAACTTCTGATCCTGTCTATCCTTTCCAATCTAGTAACTCTATTTAGGTAAATAAATTTGCCACCCAAGGACTGACTCCTTCCTACCTGGAAAGGACCACACACCCTCATCTTGACCACCCCCACAGCAGTCAAGGTCAATGGGATCCCGATGTGGCTTCATCACACCGGGCTTAAGGCAGCCCAGGCAGAATAAAGAATCCAAGACTCTTAAACAGACCCACTAAAGCTGATACTCTTGCATATACTCCTGGCCCTCATTCCGGGCCCTGATCTTAGAAACTGATTTATTAACCTTATTCAACAGAAAATTAATTCTATCAAGCTCATGGTCCTCAGGGGTAGATATGATCCTCTCCCCAACAATGACCCACAAGAGTCAACGATTTGAGTCAGTACATAAAACCAGTGGGGAATGAAGCATACTAGTAATCCCTCCTTTGGAAAACCTGCTATTTGAAATTCTCTGCTATTTTTAGATAGTCCCTTGCTCTATAAGTCAACTCTGTCATTTTTAGACAGTCTCTTATTCTGTCAAATAACTTTACTTTTTAGCTTAAATAATAGGAAAGATAAACTTAACTGTCTGACCTTGCAAGCTAGCCATCCAACGTAAGGGGCTGATACACTGATACTGACATGTACTCCCATACCAGGTGTCTGTATAGATATGATATGTACTCAAGGTTACAAGTTGTCTGTATAGATATGACAGATGTTTGTTAGATATGATATATACTCAAGGTTACAAGCTGCCTGCAAAAATAACTTACACAAAGACCTAGAAGGATGTAAAAAGGGAATACTCCTTCCTGTGTTTGTTCATAATTTGACAGAGGTATTCTGCTCTGAACCCGCACAAAATAAAGATGACTCCTAACTAATTGACCCATTAAGGCCTCTTGTGTAGTTCGCTGATTTATGATACAACAAGAGCAGGTGATATTTAGGAAAAGCGCAGCACACTTGGCAGGTTATGTTTATAAGACAACCCCAAAGCAACAAGACATGCACGGGTGAGGGTGGTCAACAGGCTCCTGCTTGGACCCTTAAGGTCTAAAGCTGAGGCAATTAGGCTAACTTTCCCTCCTGAAACCAGGTATTTCCATGGAAATCTCTTAGGAAGAAATGGGGGAAACTATAGGTTCTTTCTTAACTTACCTAACAGTTTAAAATCAACATGCACAATGCAAAGCTGTGGTCCTCTTTACTATTCCCACCTTTGGAACGATAAAATAAAAGCTTTACATCCAGAAGCTAAACTAGTAGATTGTTCCAAATTTCATTGATAAAATCATCCAGTCCCAAAAATGTTACTTTAGATAACTTGATAAATCTTAGTTCAGGACAGGGTGGAGTAGATGTACTTCCAAAGTTTACATTCTATAAAATATCTGGTTACTTGCTTATGTGGGAGAGAAACAAACTTTCCTCTAAACTCAAGGTTTTCTTCTGGTCTAATAATCAAATAGATCTGACACAGATTTGCAACAGAAATAACCACCTGTAAGACATACATACGGATGGGCCCCTCACATACATGAGAGAGTCGGAGACCCTGCCTGCAGGAGAGGCTGAAACAGAAAGAAAACGTGGGTACCTACACAAGGCATTCGGAGCTTGGGGCCTTCAAGTCCTTGCAAAATGACATGAGCAGATGCTTTAGTAGAGAGATGCTATTCCTAATATGTACACTAGGGGACAGCAGAGAAGAGAATTTCCTTGGCAGGAAAAGGGGCGGGGCCACAGGTTCTGTCTGAATCCTGCTCCTTGATAAACAGCTTAAGATCAAGATTCCAAAAAGCGGCATCATGGTGCCAGAATGGTGATCCCTTCATAAGGAATGTGAATTGTCTGTGACACCAGTATTCTTTAGATTGGTAAATGTATGAACAAATTCCTTTCTAGAAATATACTTCCTCATGGTACAATTTTTTAATGTTCCACAGGACATGTTTGCTAATAGTCCCAATGTCTTCAGTTTCTCTATAAGATGAAGCAAAGCATGAATAATCTATGTTCAGTAACCCCACTCCTCACCAAAACTCTCACTATGTCACAACACACAATAAACTAAAACACACACCGTTTCCCACACCAGCTATCCCCTGCTGGTCCTCTGTAGGCGGACACCCTTTCTGCCTCATCTTTCCACAGGTTTTGTGGAGATGCCTCCGGTCCTATGGAAATGCCCCTAAGTGTCTGCTGAGGTACATGGACCGGCCTCAGCGACATGGTGCCACCTGAGGCAGAGAGATGTGTCTCGGGCTCACTTCATGGCAGGGCTGAGCTGCCTGCACATTCACTGGACGCCAGCACCACAGGCTGATGGCACAAATGCCATGTGGGTCAGAGAGGAAACTCAGGTGCTTCCTGCAAAGAACATGACCCCCTGGGAGACAGAATTCCACGAGGAACCACTGCAGGCATCTGAATATTGTTGCTTTTCTTCTCAATGCTCATACGTCACTCTCTAAGGACCGTTCTATACTGTAAATAAGAATCAATAATCTTGACCTTTTAGTTTCCAGAATTCACCATCAAAAGTTTCCCTCTTTGAAATTGTAACATTTGTCATATTGTGACTTTCTCACATTACCTACAGGGGACACAATTTCATTTACATAAACTTCTGATTTCTAGAACACCAAGCGTCCAGACCCTGACCTCATTTTAAATGCAAAGAAAGTTGTTCCTACTTGATTGAATCATTAAAAAACTTAAAACTAAGAAAAAGAATTTTTCTACCTCCTCACATTATATTTCTTCATGTTTTTTCCAAGCTTAAACTGCCTACATATGTGTGGCAGGTTTTTTGCATTTAATCATCACTAATTAGAGAGAGAGAGAGACGGGGGGAGACAGACAGAGAAACATCCATGTGACAGAGAAACATGGATTGGTTGCTGGGATCCCAGCCTCACCCTTTGTTGTGCACAGGAGGACAGTCCAGCCACCGGCAGCTCTACACAGGTTTCTACGTGGCTAACACACAGCATCATTGTTCTTGTAAAGCTGGGGAGAGGGAAACAAAAAGCAGCTTAGCACAGAAGAAGGAACAGGAGAGAGCCAGGAGGGGCACATTGGCTTTCTAGACAGGAGCCTCGGGGCGCTGTGGCTCCTGGAGAAAGAAAACTCCAAGTGACAAAAGTGAGCAGAGAAAGCTGGCCTCACTTGTGGCCCAGCTCTCATCCTGACCACAGCCCCATAGCCAGCCCCCCACTGCCCTCAGTTCATCCCCTGCTCCCCTATCCCCTCAGCTCCTCCCACTGCTCCCCTCTCCCCTCAGCTCCTCCCACTCCTCCGCTCTCCCCTCAGCTCCTCCCCCTGCTCCCCTCTTCCCTCAGCTCCCCCCAACTGCTCCCTTCTCCCCTCAGCTCCTCCCTCTCCCCTCTCCCCTCACTCCTCCCCCTGCTCAACTCTCTCAGCTCCTCCCACTGCTCCCTCTCCCCTCAACTCCTCCCTCTCCCCTCTCCCCTCAGCTCCTCCCCCCTGCTCAACTCTCTCAGCTCCTCCCACTGCTCCCTCTCCCCTCAGCTCCTCCCTCTCCCCTCTCCCATCAGCTCCTCCCCTTGCCCCCCTCTCCCCTCAGCTCCTCCCACTGCTCCCTCTTCCCTCAGCTCCTCCCCCTGCTCCATTCTCCCCTCAGCTCCTCCCCCTGCTCCATTCTCCCCTCAGCTCCTCCACCTGCTCCCCTCTAGCCTCAGCTCCTCCACCTGCTCCCCTCTAGCCTCAGCTCCTCCCTCTCCCCTCTCCCCTTAGCTCCTCCCCCTGCTCCCCTCTCCCCTAAGCTCCTCCCACTGCTCCCTCTCCCCTCAGCTCCTCTCACTGCTCACCTCTCCCCTCAGCTCCTCCCCTTGCGCCCCTATCCCCTTAGCTCCTCCTGTTTCTCCCCTCTCCCCTCAGCACCTCCCCGTGCTCCCCTCTCCCCTCGGCTCCTCCCCCTTCCTCCCCTCTCCCCTCAGCTCCTCCCACTGCTCCCCTCTCCCCTCAGGTCCCAGCCATGCTGCTTCCTTCTCTTCCTTCTTCAGGCAGTCTGCACTTTGGGAATGGGAGGGAATTGTACAGTTTTTCTAATTTGTCAAGTCTATTGTTAGGAAACTGTTTATGTCACTTACTTCAAACCTAAATTGGTAATTTGCATTTTCTCTTTTTCTTCCTGGATAACATTTATTGATTTTTCCCCCAATAAATAATATTTGGTTTCAGTACATTTGTATAGTGTTTGTTTATTTACTTTTTCACAAGTACTCATATCTTTGTTCAACACTTTCAGCTATATACCTTGGACCTAGTTTGCTCATTTTTCTAGCTTAAGGTGGCAGTTAGGGCTACTGACTTTATGCTTTTCTTTGTGTCTAATATAAGCATTTACGACTTGAAATTTTTCTTAATTAGTTAATTTCATTCCACAAATTTTAATGTGTTATGTTTATATTCAGTTCCAAATATAGTCTAATTTTCTTTCTGATTTTTTTCTTTGACCCTTTTCTACCAAGGGCCATTTGGATATTTTTAACATACAAAGATGTGAACTTAAAAATTAGCCTGCTATATTTTGTCACACATTTAATTAACCCTCCCCTAATGCCATGGCAGGGCCAGACCCAATGATTTCTCGGGCCTTATAAAGGCCCGCAGGCCAGACCTTCCCCAACCCTGATGTAGAAGATTGTAGTTTTATTCCCAGCAATTTTTGTGACTGAATTCTAAACTAATTATTTTGTATGAAAGAACGTACACTATATATTTCAATTCTTTTCCATTGAGACAGTTTTGTGGCCTACAATGTATTCTATCTTGGTGAATATTCCCAATACATTTGGGTGGAAATGCTCTCTACTGTTGTTGGATAGAGGTTTCTATAAATGACAATGAATTTAAATCAAGTAATAAACCATAACTCTCAGGTGCTGATATTCTTATTGGTTTTTCCCCCTAATTTGTTCTATCAATTACTGAGAGAAGAGTGTTAAAATCTCAAGGTTTTCTGGAATTGTCTATTGCATCTTTCAATTTTGTCAGTTTTGTGTATTTTGAAGTTATATTATTTAATCATTCATATTTAGGAGTATCTTCTTGTTGAAATGATCTTTTCATTATTATGGAATAGCCCTTTTTAACACTGATTATTTTCATTGTTCTAATATTTCTTTAATGTTAATTAATATAATCACTTTACTTTTCTTATAATATTAATGTAGCCACCGCAGCTTTCTTACAAGAATTTTTATGTAATTTTAAAGAAATAATTTTACTTGTAAACCTTTTGGTCCATTTATAACTTTACAATTAAAATGTGGGGAGCAGGGGGCAGCTGGTGTGGCTTGGTGATTGAGCATTGACCTATGACCCAGGAGGTCCCAGGTTTGATTCCCAGTCGGGGCACATGCCTGGGTTTCGGGCTCGATCCCCAGTGTGGGGTGTGCAGGAGGCAGCCAATTGATGATTCTCTCTCATCATTGATGTTTCTATCTCTCTCTCCCTCTCCCTTCCTCTCTGAAATCAATAAAAATATATTTTTAAAAATGAGGTAGGGAGAAGGGGGACAGACATCTGTAATAATCTCAACAATAAAGATTAAAAAAAGAAAAAGGGGGGACTATTTATGAAGAATTAATCCACTTAAGAAAATAAATTCAGAACTATCCTTTAAAAAACTAAAATAAAATTAGATAGTTTGTGTGTGTGTGTGTGTGTATACTAAGCATCTCAATGAGTCTTTTAATCCAGTCATACATTGTCTGCATTTTTCATTTGACGATTTAGTCCACTTCTTATTTCATTTCTTTTGTTTATTTAATATCCTCACTCGAGGATATGTTTACTGATTTTTTTTTTTTTGGCAAGAGAGGGAGAAAGAGAGACACAGAAACATTGATGTGAGAGAGAAACATGAAAATATCAAACTAACAACTTAGGTATGTGCCTTGACCTGGAATCAAACACTCAACTTTTTGGTGTATCAGACGATGCTCCATCCAACTGAGCCAACTGGCCAGGGTTAGTCCATTTATTTTTGATGAAATATTTGCCAATCTTAGGTTTAATTCTACCAACATTTTACATTTGTTTTTATTGGCTCACTCATTTAATTTTTTTCTCTCTCAAACTTTTTCCTTTAGGCTTATGGATTATCTTTGAGCTCCATTTTATGTCCTCTGCTGACCTATTAGCATTGGCTTTTTTGGTAGTATTATTGTTTTTATGACTGTTAATTGTTTCAGTCATTGGTCTAAGATTATTTAACTTATCAAAGTCTAGCTTCATATAATAGTACTAGAGGCCCGGTGCACATAATTCGTGCACGGGGCGGGGGGTTGTCCCTCAGCCCAGCCTGCACCCTCTCCAATCTGGGACTGCTCAAGGGATGTCTGACTGCCCGTTTAGGCCTGATCCCATTGGGATCTCATTGGGATCCCATTGGGATCGGGCCTAAACGGGAAGTCCGACATCCCTCTTACAATCCAGGACTTCTGGCTCCCAACTGCTCGCCTGCCTGCCTTCCTGATTGCCACTAACCACTTCTGCCTGCCAGCTTGATCACCCCTTAACCACTACCCTGCCAGCCTGATTGATGCCTAACTGTTCCCCTGCCAGCCTGTTGTCCCCTAACTTCCCTCCCTTGCAGGCCTGGTCACCCCTAACTGCCCTCCCCTGCAGGCCTGGGTCCCCCCAACTGCCCTCCCCTGAAGGCCTGGTCACTCCTAACTGCCCTCCCCTGCAGGCCTAGTCCCCCCCAACTGCTCTCCCCTGCAGGACTGGGTCCCTCCCAACTGCCTTTCCCTGCAGGCCTGGTCGCCCCAACTTCCCTCCTCTGCCGGCATGGTCACCCCTATCTACCCTCCCTTGCAGGCTTGATTGCCCCCAACTGCCCTCCCTTGCAGGCCTGGTCCCTCCCAACTGCCCGCCCCTGCTGGCCATCTTGTGGTGGCCATCTTGTGTTCACATGGGGGCAGGATCTTTGACCACATGGGGGCAGCCATCTTGTGTGTTGGAGTGATGGTCAATCTGCATATTACTCTTTTATTAGATAGGATAGAGGCCTGGTGCATGGGTGGGGGCCAGCTGGTTTGCCCTGAAGGGTATCCTGGATCAGGGTGGGGGTTCCCTTGGGGTGTGGAGTGGACTGGGCAAGGGGCCTGTGGTGGTTTGCAGGCTGGCCACGTCCCCTGGCAACCCGTGGAGGCCCTAGTATCTGGGGTTTATTTATCTTCTACAATTGAAACTTTGTAGCCTGGAGCAGAGCCAAGCCTTCTGCTTGCTCCGTGGCGGCAGTCATTTCTCTTGGGATTTATGTATCTTCTATAATTGAAACTTTGTAGCCTTAATCGAGGCCTGGACCAGCCAGGGTGAGCAGAAAGCTTGGCTTCCTCCATCGCCACGGGCAACCCTAGCCTCCTGCTCTTTCCAGCTCCATGGCTGCCGCCATTTCTATTTGGGTTTATGTATCTTCTATCATTGAAACTTTGTAGCCTTGAGTGGAGGTTTAGGCCGGCAAGGGCAGGCAGAAAGCTTGGCTTCCTCCATCACCAGGGAAACGCAAGCCTCCCTCCTGCTCTCTGTGGCCGTAGCCATGTTGGTTGGGTTTATTTGCATATTTGCTCCTGATTGGCTGGTGGGCATGGCTTGTGGGCGTGGCTTGTGGGTGTAGCGGAGTGATGGTTAATTTGCATATTACTCTTTTATTAGATAGGATAGTATTCCATTGTGTATATGTACCACAGTTTTCTAATCCACTCATCTGCTGATGGGCACTTAGGCTGTTTCCAAATCTTAGTTATTGTAAATTGTGCTGCCATGAACATAGGGGTGCATATGTTCTGATTGGTGTTTCTGATTTCTTAAGATATATTCCTAGAAATGGGATTACTGGGTCAAATGGGCGTTCCATTTTTAGTTTTTTGAGGAAATTCCATACTCTTTTTCCACAGTGGCTGCACCAGTCTTCATTCCAATCAGCAGTGCATGAGGGTTCCTTTTTCTCTACATCCTCACCAGCACTTGTTGTTTGTTGATTTGTTGATGGTAGCCATTCTGACAGGTGCAAGATGGTACCTCATTGTTGTTTTGATTTGCATCTCTCGGATGATTAGTGATTTTTGAGCATGTTTTCATATGTCTCTTGGCCTTCTGTATGTCCTCTTTTGAAAAGTGTCTATTTGGGTCCTTTGCCCATTTTTTAATTGGATTGTTTATCTTCCTTTTGTTAAGATGTATAAATTTTGAAGATTAGACCCTTATCTGATATAACATTGGCAAATGTTCTCCCATGCAGTGGGCTTTCTTTCTTGTTGTAGTGTTGATGGTTTCTTTTGCTGTGCAGAAGCTTTTTATTTTGATTAAGTCCCATTTGTTTATTTTCTCCTTAGTTTCCATTGCCCTAGAAGCTGTATCAGTAAAGATATTGCTATGACATGTCTGAAATTTTGCTGCCTATGGATTATTCTAAGATTTTTATGGTATCTCTCTTACATTTAAGTCCTTTATCCATTTTGACTTCATTTTTGTGTATGGTGTATGTTGGTGGTCCAGTTTCTTTTTCTTTTTCTTTTCTTTTTTTTTTTTCATGTATCTGTCCCATTTTCCAAACACCATTTTTAAAAGATATCTTTATTGATATCAGAGAGAAGGGAGAGGGAGAGAGAGATAGAAACATCAATGATGGGAGAGAATAATTAATTGGCTGCCTCCTACATGCCCCCCACTGGGGATCAGGCCTGCAACCCAGACATGTGCCCTTGACTGGAATTGAACCCGGGACCCTTCAATCCACAGGCCAACACTCATTCCACAGAGCCAAACCCATTAGGGCCCCAACACCATTTATTGAAGAGTCTTGACTCATTGTATGCTCTTACCTCCCTTGTCAAATATTAATTGAGCATAATGGCTTGGGTCAATTTATAGGTTCTCTGATCTGTTCCATTGGTCTATATGTCTGTTCTTGTGCCAGTACCAAGCAGTTGTGAGAACAGTGGCTTTGAAATATAGCTTGATATCTGGTATTGTGATCCCTCCAACTTTGTTCCTCTTTCTCAGGATTGCTGCAGCTATTCTGGGTCTTTTTTATTCCATGTGAATTTTTGGAGAGTTTGTTCTAGGTCTATGAAATATGCCATAGTAAGGTTATTATTATTTTTAAAATATACTTTATTTTTTTACAGAGAGGAAGGACGAGGGATAGAGAGTTAGAAATATTGATGAGAGAGAAACACTGATCAGCTGCCTCCTGCACACCCCCTACTGGGGACGTGCCTGCAACCAAGGTACATGCCCTTGACCAGAATCGATCCTGGGACTCTTCAGTCCGCAGGCCAATGCTCTGTCCACTGAGCCAAATGGTTAGGGCTTAAGGTTACTATTGATAGGTACTTGCTTGTTGCCATTTTTAATCTTTATGCCTGTTATTTCCTCCTTTTACAACAGTCCCTTTAGCATTTCTTGCACAGCTGGCTTGGTAGTAATAAACTCCCTTAGCCTTTTCTTTTTTTGTCTGTGAATCTCCTGATTTCACCTTCAATTCTGAATGATAGCCTTGCTGGATAGAGTATCCTTGGATTCATTCCCTTCCTTTGCATCACTTTTTATGCCGGAAGCCAATTCCAGCATGTCGTAATTGCAAGAGTTTCATCGAAAGGTTGATGGAAGTTGGGGACTCAACAGGGCTGAGTCACATATGTTATCTCCTGTTGGGAATGGCTAAAGGCATTTCCCCAAACCTGAAAAGGATGATTGCTAGATGCCAGACAGCTCAGGGCATCTCAATCTACATGTTAATGCCTCCTGTTGGCCAAACACTTGAACAGTCGAAGGCAATTCCCCATTCTGAGAATGGATTCTGTACGAAACCCTACCCTTTGATATGTATATCTCTACCTTGCCTTAGGACAATTTGTGTTAATAAAAAGCAAGGGGTCCTGAGACAAGGAGAACTTGGTTTCTTCAGCCAAGCTCCTCTTCCTCCCCCTCACCACCAAATGCCTTCCAAAATTATGTTGTGTCTCTAGACTCGTATTTAATTTACACACAGCCCTTTCTCCAGATTCCTGAACCCTTCTAGATGCCAGATCAAGACCGTCCGGCAATATGGTATACTTCATTCCATCCCCTTGTGGCCTGATGTGTTTCTGCTGAGAAATAAGTTGATAGTCTAATGGGAGATCCCTTGTAGGTAATTCTCTCTCTCTCTCTCTCTCTCTCTCTCTCTCTCTCTCTCTCTCTCTCTCTCTCTCTCTTGCAGCCTTGAGATTTTCTCTTTGCTGCTAAGGATTGCCATTGTAATTATGATGTGTCTTGGTGTCGGTATTTTTCAGTCCATCTTGTTTGGGACTCTCTGTGCTTGTGTGACTTTTTTCTTCCCCAAATCAGGAAAGTTTTTTGTCATTATTTCCTCAAATAGGTTTTCTAATCCTTGCTCCTCTTCTTGCCCTTATGGAACCCCTATTATATGGGTGTTATTTCATTTCATGTTGTACCAAAACTCCATTTGGCTTTCCTCCTGCCTCCTAATATTTTTCTCCAATTGCTGTTCAGATTGGATGTGTTTCCCACCCTGTCTTCCAACTCACTAATTTGATCCTCCACTTCTTCTAGTACACTGTTGAAACCTTCCAATGTGTGGTGTGTTTTTTTTGTAGCTATATCATTCTTGATTTTCTCTTGATTCTTACATAAGTTGTTGATTTCTCATCCAAGTGGTTTAGGAACTATATGATGCTTATTCTGAAATATTTTTCTGACATATTGTATGCCTCATTTTCATTTTGTTCTTTTTCTGACAATGCCTCCATTTCTTTTTTTGGGGGGGGGGGGCGGGGGGTGTTTCCTTTGTCTCTTCATTTTTGCTCTCACCAAAGGGTCCAGGCACCAAGTCACACGGGGCCTGTGGCTAAAGCAGTGGGCTTGGTGGGAGGGTTGCACACTCTGAGTCTCACCTGAGGGCTCAGGCACTGGGTCATGCAGGGCCTGCAGCTGAAGAGGCAGGCTTGGTGGGAGGGTTGGGCACTCCAGAGCTCACAGGAGCCTGCGGCTGAGCAGGATGGAGTCCCAAAGTCTGTGGGTCTGCAGATAAGGTAGCACGTCTTTGGCCAGAGTGACTTTAGGGCAGGGGTGGGCAAACTTTTTGACTCGAGGGCCACAATGGGTTCTTAAACTGGACCAGAGGGCCGGAACAAAAGCATGGATGGAGTGTTTGTGTGAACTAATATAAATTCAAAGTAAACATCATTACATAAAAGGGTACGGTCTTTTTTTTTTTATTTCAATAGTTTTATTCATTTCAAACATTTTAACAAGAAGAATGTAAACACTAATTATTATAATTTGAAACTTCAAAAAATGGAGGAATCATAGCACAATAACATACCTTATATTGAAGATGGCAAAGGCAAAATAAAATTGCCTAACAAAGGAAAGGTACAAAAGCCTTTCAAATTAAACTTAAATACAATAAAATAATTTAAAACTAAAACAAATAGAAAAGAACAAAATGTGTAAACAGTAAATTAAACATTTTCTTTAGTGCAACTTCCAAATTATGCCCGGGACGTAGATGTAGATGGCAATGTAGACTGGGTTGAAAAGTTTTTGGTCTTTAAAACATCAACTTCAGTGGAAACAGTGTTGTTGGTCTCCTTTTTAGCTAATGTTCTGATACTGTGCTCTCCAGGGGCGTGTCTCCCTACATCACCACTATAACATGTCTACGCATTCCCAGGGTGATGTCGGGGGACACGTCCGTGGGCATTACAAGGAGCCTCTGGAAGATTGAGAGGTTGTTCCTTCTACTGAATGGGCAGATTTCAGAAGAAGGAGCTGCGGGATGTGTTTCCCGACATTGCCATGTTAACACTGCTGCTGGTGAAGGAGCGGAGGGGAGAGCAAGAGAACCCTTTGCTCTTTCGGCTCCACAGGCCGGATAGAACAGCCGAACGGGCCGGATCCGGCCCACGGGCCGTAGTTTGCCCACGGCTGCTTTAGGGTCTGATATGGTGTCTGAGGCCAGTCTGGGTGGTGGTGAGGCTGGGCTCGTAGTCACAGCAGCTCTCCCCTTCAAGATGGGGTGGTTTCTGTGCCTGAGCCAGCCACCCTGGGATGTGGTTGCATTGGTAACAGGGGCTCCCCATCTAGCAAAGCCTGGTCTGCTAGCCCCCAAGACTCTTTAAGGATTTAATTGTCCCTCACTCACACACACATCATACACTCCACTTTCACTCCCTCACTCACACTCTCTTCCTCACTGCTGTCCTGCTGGCCACCATCTTGACTCCCCTGTTCATATATTAATTTTGTCTTCTGTGCTCCTAATTAATTTCCCTTTCTCTTTTCTTTTTTTTTTACTACTCAATTTTTTAAATTCTTTTCTCTCTTTTCTTTCTCTTTTCTCCTCCTAATCTCTTGACTTGTTTCACTTCCTAAATTTAGGACTATCTGCTCTCTCCTCTCCTCTTCTTTCAATTATTTTTCTTTCTTCTCTTCTCATTTCTTTTCTTCCTCCTTTATTTTAAACCATGGTTCTTCCCCTATTCCTCCAACTCTTTAACATTATTTTCTTTACTTAAGCTCTGCATCTACAGATTCAGAACCCCCCCCCATTTTTTTTTCTGGGTGTTTTTTGTTTGTGCTTTTTGGTTTATTTGTTCGTTTTGTTGATTTCTCTTCCAATATTTTTCTTTCTTCTTCTTCTTCTACCATTCTTGCTCTATTTTTCTTCCTTAGTTCTCTTTTCTCTGGTGGTCACTTTTGTTGGGGTGTCTTGTGTATATTCATGTTCTGTTCCTTCTGTGTCATGTCTTCTCATGTTGTATTTTGTATTGTTCAGTCAGCACCTCCAAAATGGCTATCACAATGTGGCAGGGAACAAGCCACATAATCAGACACTCTGAGAGGAGACTACATCCATAAATGGGACAATAACATTCAAGAACCAACATGAGGAGAACCCAAATATCTCAAGTAGGTGGCCTCCCTAGAACACCAAGCCCAGGAGACATTAGAGACTGCAACATTGGGTCCCAAAAAACATCAAGTACATAAGATCAATTTAAAAAATGTGGGTAGCATAGCAGTTTGATCCAATACATAGAAACAATTACAAAGAAACAGCAGCAATGGTGTGACAAAGAAACAACCCTCAAATGAAATAAAAAGAGGAATCACCAGAAAAGTAATTAAATTAAATGGAGGCAAGTAATTTGTCAGAGAAAGAATTCATAGTCATTGTTATAAGGATGCTCAAACATCTGGATAAGAAATACATGCAAATCAATAAGAATTAAAAGGAGCTGAATGAGAAATGCACCAACATGAGTAAATGAAGAATGACATAGCTGCAATGAAGAACACAATGGAAGGTTTCAACAGTAGACTAGAAGAAGTGGAGGACCAAATCAGCAAGTTAGAAACCAAGGTATTAAAAACAAACAAACACCCAAGCAGAACAGTGACTGGAAAAAAATTAAAAAGCAGAAGATTCAAAGGGAGTTTTGGGACAAAACATGAAACAAAGCAACATCCATATAATAGGGGTACCAGAAGGAGAGGAAGCTGAGCAAGGAATAGAAACCATATTTCAAGAAATAATGACAGAAAACTTCCCTGACTTAGGGAAGAAAAAACTCACACAATTCCAAGAAGGACAGAGAGTCCCAATCAAGATGAATCAACAAAAGACCTACACCAAGAAACATCATAATTAAATTGACAACCAAAAAAGACAAATAAAGAATCTTAAAGGCTACAAGAGAGAGATAGAGTTACCTACAAGGGATCTCCCATTAGACTATCAACTGATTTCTCAACAGAAACACACCAGGCCACAAACGAATGGAATGAAGTATACTAAGTGATGCAAAGCAAGGGAATGAACCCAAGAAGACTCTATCCAGGGAGGCTATCATTCAAAACTGAAGGGGAAATCGGGAACTTTGCAGACAAGAAAAGGCTAAGGGGGTTTATTATCACCAAGCCAGCAGGGCAAGAAATGCTAAAGGGACTGTTGTAAAGAAGAACCAGAAAGGAAAGAAGGAACACAGGCATAAAGAAAAAAAATGGCAACAAACTAGTACCTATCAATAAGAACCTTAAATGTAAATGAATTAAATTGTCCAATTAAAAGATAGGGTAGCTGAGTGGATAAGAAAACATGACCCATAAATATATGCTGTCTACAAGAGACCCACCTCAGAACAAGTGACTCATACAGACTGAAAGTGAAGGGATGGAAAAAAAAATTTTCAGGCACATGGAAATAAAAAAAAAAAATGTTGGGGTAGCAATACTTATATCTGACAAAATAGACCTCAAAGTGAAGGCCATAACAAGAGGGTATGGAAGGGCACTTCATAAAACTAAAGGGATCAATACAACAAGAGGATATAACCCTGATAAACATATATGCACCCAATGCAGGAGCACCCAAATACATTAAAAAAAAAAAACTCCTGAGGATATAACTCTGGTAAACATAAATGCACCCAATACAGGAGCATCCAAATATATTTTTAAAATTTTGGAGAATATCAAGGGAGAGATCAACAGCAATAAAATCATAGTAGGGGACTTTAATACCCCACTAACACTACTGGATAAATCTTCTAGACAAAAAATCAACAAGGAAACAGCAATCCTAACTGAAACTCTAAGGCCATCATTACCCTAATTCCATTGGAACTAGTTGACATCTTCAGAACATTTCACCCTAAAGCTATGGAATATACATTCTTCTCAAATTTACATGTGACAACTGAAAATCTATAAAAAACAGTGAATGCAGTCCTGAGGGAAGTTCATAGCATTACAGGCCTACCTCAAAATATAAGAAACTTTTAATAAGCTCTCTAACCCTACAACTTAAAGAATTAGGAAGGCCGAAACCGGTTTGGCTCAGTGGATAGAGCGTCGGCCTGCAGACTGAAGGGTCCCGGGTTCGATTCCGGTCAAGGGCATGTACCTTGGTTGCGGGCACATCCTCAGAGGGAGGTGTGCAGGAGGCAGCTGATCGATGTTTCTCTCTCATCGATGTTTCTAGCTCTCTATCCCTCTCCCTTCCTCTCTGTGAAATATCAACAAAATATATTTAAAAAAAAAAAAGAATTAGGAAGAGAACAACATGGAAAGGCCAGAGTAAGTAGAAGATAGGAATTAATAAAGATCAGAGTGAAAATAAATGACATAGCAACAAAAACAAAAAACAAAAGTCAATGAAACCAAGCGCTGGTTCTTGAAAGAATAAACAATATTGATAAACCTCTAGCCAGATTCATCAAGAAGCAAAGAGAGAGGACCCAAATAAACATAATCAGAAATGAAAGAGGCAAAGTAACAACTGACCCCACAGAAATACAAAGGATAGTAAAAAAAAACAAACTATAAATGACTTTATTCTAACAAATGAGACAACTTGGATAAAATGCACATATTTCTAGGAAAATGCAACATTCCAAAACTCAATCAGAAAGAATCAGAAAACCTAAATAGGCTGATAATTACTGATGAAATTGAAGCAGTAGTAGAAAAAAAAAAAAAACACAAAAAACTCCCAGCAAAAAAAAGCCCTAGACCAGATGGCTTCAGAGGGGAGTTTTACCAAACATTCAAAGAAGAACTAAAACCTATTCTCTTCAAACTATTCCAAAAAATTCAAGAGGAAGGAACACTTCCAAAATCTTTCTATGAGGCCAGCATTACCCTAATTCCAAAATCAGATAAAGACATGACAAAGAAAGAGAACATCAGGCCAATATCCCGGATGAACACAGACACTAAAATCCTCTTCATAATTTTAACAAATCGGATCTAGTAATATATTAAAAAGATCATACACCATGACCAAGTGAGATATATTCCCAGGATGCAAGGCTAGTACAATATTCCCAAATCAATAAATGTCATACATCACATAAACAGATTGCAAGACAAAATCACATGATCATATCAATTAATGCATAGAAAGCATTTGACAAAATCCAACACCTTTCTTGATAAAAACTCTCAGTAAAGTGGGAATAGAGGGATCATACCTCAACATAATAAAGACCATATATGACAAACCTATAGCCAACATCATACTCAATCGTCAAAACTAAAAAAATTTCCCTTAAGAAAAGAAACAAGACAGAGATGCCCTCTTTCACCACTCTTATTCAACATAGTACTGGAAGTCCTGGCCATAAGTATCAGACAAGAAAAAGAAACTAAAGGCATCTAGGTTAAAAAGTAGGAAGTAAAACGCTCATTATTCGCAGATGACATGATACTGTACATATAAATGCCAAAATACTACATCAAAAAACTACTAGACTTAATAAATGAATTTGGAAACATAGCAGTGTACAAAATTAAGACCCAGAAATCCATCGCATTTTTATATACCAATAGTGAATGCTCAGAAATATAAACTAAAACAACAATTCCATTTACCATTTTAACAACAAAATTAAGATACTGCAAAATAAACTTAATCAAGGAAGTAAAAAAAACTGTACTCTGAAAACTACAGGACATTGAAAAAAGTGATAGAGGAAGATATAAACAAGTGGAAGAATATACCATGTTCATGGATTGGTAGGATCAACATCATTAAAATGTCCATATTATCCAAAACAATCTATAGATTCAATGCAATATCCATTAAAATATCAACATGTTTCAAAATTCTAGAACAAACATTCCAGAAATTTACATGGAACCAAAAAAAAAGACCCTGAAAAGCTGCAGGAATCTTGAGAAAAAAGAATAAAGTTGGAGGAATCACAAACCAGATATCAAGTTACATTACAAAGCCACTGTAATCACAGAAATCAACCTAAGCCATTATGCTCAATTAATATTTGACAAAGGAGGCAAGAGCATACATTGGAGCAGAGACAATCACTTCAATTAGTGGTGTTGGGAAAATTGAACAAGTACATGCAAAAAAATGAAACTAGACCACCAACTTACACCATACACAAGAATAAAGTCAAAATGGATAAAAGACTTAAATGTAAGATGTGAAACCATAAAAGTCTTAGAGGAAGCCCTAGGCACCAAAATCTCAGACATCTCTCATAGCAATGTGTTTGCCGATACATCTTCTATGACAATGGAAACTAAGGAGAAAATAAACAAATGGGACTACATCAAAACAAAAAACTTGAAGGGGCTGCCAAACTGGGCAGTCTTAGACAGCAGAGGCCCGCTCCCAACACAAACACTCCAGGGCGGCCAGCTCAGGCACAGAGACCACACCATGTTGAGAAACAGAGCTGCTTAAGACTAGGATCCTGGCCTCAGCACCACACAGTCTGGTCTCAGGTGCAAACCAGGACCTTTCAGCCACTGGGGACAGAGACCTGCTACCACAGCTGCAGACCCATAGACACCAAGAATTCAGACATCCCGGCCACAGATTTCTGTGAGTCACAGAGCCTATCTCCCTCCCTGTAGGCTCCTGGGCAGCACCACAGTAACTGATAGACCCACCCCTCGCACAGGTCGCAGCTCCGCTACAGGAATTTGAGCCTGGGAGCGTGCGTACACTGGGAATCTGTTCCCCACAACACTATCAGGCAACCAAACCCGAAGCCCACGCAGGGCGGCAGTGCCACCTGACTTAGATTCTGGGAAAGCGCACACAGAAGTCTGTTTTCTGCAGCGCAGGAGTGGACCTCCTGCTGACACACTGATACTGTGCAACCCAGTCCCCCAAGCTGTCCGGAACCCTGATTCTCCAGGCAGGAGGCAGCACTAGGCACCAGTGACTTGACTCTGTTTCTTATCGCATGCACCTGGGATCCCTGACTCCCAGTGCATTCACACTAAGAGCCAGTGACTCCAATTCTTGGTGCATGTGCATACAGGGACCCTGATTCTCAGCACGAGGCCACAGGAAGCAACAGAGACTCTGATACTCGATTCTTGGTGCAGGCACAGGGGAACTCTGACTCCTGGCATGCGCTAGGGGGCTCTGATTTTCAGCACACACCAGCAGGGCCTCTGTTTCAGCATGGCGCAAGCAGGGTCCCTGATTCTAGGTGCGCACACGAGGCAACACTGAGCGCTGTTAATGCTGACTCTGGGCAAGCCTGGTTCCCACAAACCCACGACAGCCACACATCTTAGTGTCAGAGCTCTTCAGTGACACTTGGGTGGTATGAAGCTCCCACTGCACACGGCCCAGGTCCACGCAACTCAACGTTTGACTTTCTGGTGATAGTCAGAATGGGGAGATGACACAATGCCCAGAGGAAAGAAAATGAGGAGTCGCCAAGAAAGGATATTAGTGAAACTGAAGCATGCAACATGATAGAAAAAGAATTCAGAGTAATGGTTGTACAATTCATTCACCAGATGGATGAGAAAATCAACAACCTATGCAAGAATCAGGAAGAAATGAAAAGTGATATAGCTACAATCAAAAACACCATGGAAGGTTTCAACAGTAGACTAGAAGAAGCAGAGAACCAAATTAGTGAGTTAGAAGATAAGGTAGAGAAACAAGCCAAATCTGAACAGCAACTGGAGAAAAAAATTAAAAAGCAGGAGGAAAGCCTAATGGAGCTTTGGGACAATATGAAATGAAGTAACATACATATAATAGGGCTGCCAGAAGGACAAGAAGAGCAGCAAGGATTAGAAAATCTATTTGAAGAAATAATGATAGAAAACTTCCCAGATATGGGGAAGAAAAAAGTTACTCAAGTACAGAGAGTCCCAAGCAAGATGAATCCCAAAAGACCCACACCAAGACACGTCATAATTACAATGGCAAATGTTCACAACCAAGAGATAATCTTAAAGGCTGCAAGAGAGAGACAGAGAGTTACCTACAAAGGATCTCCCATCAGATTATCAAATGATTTCTCAACAGAAACACATCAAGCTAGAAGGGAATGGAAGGAGGTATACAAAGTGTTGGAAAGCAAAGGACTGAATCCAAGAATACTCTATCCAGCAAGATTACCAATCAAAATTGAAGGGGAAATCAGGAGCTTCACAAACAAAAAAAAGTGGGGGAAGGGAGTTTATCACTACCAAGCCAGCAATGCAAGAAATGCTAAAGGGACTGGCGTAAAAAGAAGAAATAAAAAGCTAAGAAGGAACACAGACACAAAAATAGATATGACTACAAACAAGTACCTTTCAATAATAACTTTAAACGTAAATGGACTAAATGCTCCAATCAAAAGATATCAAGTGGCTGAATGGATAAAAAAAAAACACGACCAATATATATGCTGTCCACAAGAGACCCACCTCAGAACAAGGGACTCACACAGACTGAAAGTGAAGGAATGGAAAAATATCTTTCAGGCAAATGGAAATGAAAAGAAAGCTGGGGTAGCAATACCTATATCTGACAAAATAGACCTCAAAGTGAAGGCCATAACAAGAGATAAGGAAGGCCACTTCATAATACTAAAGGGATGGATACAACAAGAGGATATAACCCTGATAAACATATATGCACGCAATGCAGGAGCACCCAAATACATAAAAAAAAAAAAAAACTCCTGGAAGATATCAAGGGAGAGATCGAAAAAAATATAATCATAGTAGGGGACTTTAGTACACCACTGACATCACTGGATAAATGCTCTAGACAAAAAATCAGCAAAGAAACATCAATCCTAAATGACTCAATAGATCAGATGGACTTAATTGACATCTTCAGAACATTTCACCCCAAAGCCACAAAATATACGTTCTTCTTAAGTGCACATGGAACATTTTCAAAAATAGACCACATATTGGGTCACAAGCAAAGTCTCTTCAAATTCAAGAAGATTGAAATCATACCAAGCATCTTCTCAGACCACAATGGCATAATATTAGAAATAAACTACAATAAAAACAATCCAAAAACTCAAACACTTGGAAGCTGAATAGTATGCTATTAAATAATGATTGGGTTACCATGAGATCAAAGAAGAAATTAAAAACATTCTGGAAACCAATGCCAATAAAAACACAACGACACAAAACCTATGGGACACAATGAAAGCAGTCCTGAGAGGGAAGTTTATAGCTCTACAGGCCTACCTCAAAAAACAAGAAAAAATGGTAGTAAATCATCTAACTCTACAACTCAGAGAATTACGAAGAGAGCAAAAAGAAAAGCCCAGCATGAGCAGAAGGAAGGAGATAATAAAGATCAGAGCAGAAATAAATGACATAGAGACTAAAAAAAAAAAAAATACAAAAGATCAACAAAACCAAGAGCTGGTTCTTTGAAAAGATAAACAAGATTGATGAACCTCTAGCCAGGCTCACCAAGAAGCAAAGAGAGAGGACCCAAATAAACAAAATCAGAAATGAAAGAGGCAAAATAACAACAGACCCCACAGAAATACAAAGGATTGTTAAAAAATTCTATGAACAACTCTATTCCAACAAACTAGACAACCTGGAGGAAATGGACATATTCCTAGAAAAATACAACCTCCCAAAACTCAATCAGGAAGATTCTAAAAATCTCAATAGGCCAATAATTATGGAAGAAGTTGAAGCAGTCATCAAAAAGCTCCCAGCAAACAAAGTCCCGGGACCAGACAACTTCACAGGGGAGTTTTACCAAACATTCAAGGAAGAACTAAAACCTATCCTCCCCAGACTATTCCAAAAAATTCAGAGCAAGGAACACTTCCAAGCTCATTCTATAGAGCGAGCATTACCCTAATACCAAAACCAGATAAATACAACACAATGAAAGAGAATCATAGGCCAATATCCCTCATGAATACAGATGCCAAAATTCTCAACAAAATTCTAGCAAATTGGATCCAGCAATACATCAGAAAGATCATACACCATGACCAAGTAAGATTTATCCTGGGGATGAAAGGATGGTACAATATTTGTAAATCAATAAATGTGATATATCACATAAACAAATTGAGAGATAAAAATCACATAGTTATATCAATTGATGCAGAAAAAGCATTTGACAAAATCCAACACCCTTTCTTGATAAAAACTCTCAGCAAGGTGGGAATAGAAGGATCATACCTCAACATAATAAAAGCCATATATGACAAACCCACACCCAACATCATACTCAATGGACAAAAACTAAAACCATTTCCCCTAAGAACAGGAACAAGACAGGGTTGTCCACTCTCACCACTCCTGTTCGACATAGTACTGGAATTATTAGCCTTTGCAATCAGACAAGAAGAAGAAACAAAAGGCATCCAAATTGGAAAAGAAAATGTAAAACTGTCCTTATTTTCAGATGAGATGATACTGTACATAGAAAACCCTAAAGACTCCATCAAAAAATTATTAGACTTAATAAATGAATTCGGCAATGCAGCAGGATACAAAATTAACGCCAAGAAACCTACGGCATTTCTTTACACCAATAGTGAACTTACAGAAAGAGAGACTAAAAAAGCAATCCCATTTACCATCGCACCAAAAAAATTAAGATACCTAGGAATAAACTTAACTAAGGAGGTAAAAGACCTATATGCGAAAAACTACAGGACACTGAAAAAAGAGATAGAGGAAGACATAAACAGATAGAAGAACATACTGTGTTCATGGATTGGTAGAATCAACATCATCAAAATGTCCTTACTACCCAAGGCAATCTATAGATTCAATGCAATCCACATTAAAATACCACAGACCTAGAACGAACGTTCCAAAAATTCATTTGGAATAAAAAACGACCCCGAATAGCTTCAGCAATCCTGAGAATGAACAAAGTAGGTGGGATCTAAACACCAGATATCAAGCTGTATTACAAAGCCACTGTTCTTAAAACAGCCTGGTACTGGCACAAGAATAGACATACAGTTCAATGGAATAGAATAGAGAATCCAGATATCGACCCAAACCACTATGCTCAATCATATTCAACAAAGGAGGCAAGAGCATACAATGGAATCAAGACAGTCTCTTCAATAAATGGTTTTGGGAAAATTGGACAGACACATGCAAAAAGATGAAACTAAACCACCAACTTACACCATACACAAAAATAAACTCAAAATGGATAAAGGACTTAAACATAAGACGGGAAACCATAAAAATACTAGAGGAATCCACAGGCAGTGAAATCTCAGACATATGCTGAAGCAATTTCTTCACCGATACTGCTCCTAGGGCAATGGAAACTAAAGAAAAAATAAACAAATGGAACTACATCAAAATAAAAAGCTTTTGCACAGCAAAAGAAACCATCAACAAAACAACAAGAAAGTCCACTGAATGGGAGAACATATTTGCCAATGTTATCACTGATAAAGGTTTAATCTCAACATTTACAGGGAACTCATACGACTTAACAAAAGGAAGATAAATAACCCAATCAAAAATGGGCAATGGACGTAAATGGATACTTTTCAAAAGAAAACAGAAGGAGAGCCAGGAGACATGAAAACATGCTCAAAGTCACTAATTATCTGAGAGATGCAAATCAAAACGACAATACAGTATCATCTCACACCTGTCAGAATGGCTATCATCAACAAACAAGTGTTGGCAAGGATGCGGAGAAAAAGGCACCCTTTTGCACTGCTGGTGGGAATGCGGACTGGTGCAGCCACTGTGGAGAACAGTATGGAGTTTCCTCAAAAAACTAAAAATGGAACTCCCATTTGACCCTGTGAACCCACTTCAAGGAATATATCCCAAGAAGGCAGAAACACCAATCAGAAAGGATATATGCACCCTTATGTTCATAGCAGCACAATTCACCATAGCTAAGATTTGGAAACAGCCTAAGTGCCCATCAGCAGATGAATGGATTAAAAGACTGTGGTACATGTACACAATGGAATACTATGCTGCAGTAAAAAAGAAGGTATTCTTACCATTTGCAACAGCATGGATGGAACTGGAGAGCATTATGCTAAGTGAAATAAGCCAGTCAGAGAAAGATAAATGCCACATGATCTCACTCATTTATGGAATATAATGAACAACATAAACTGATGAACAAAAACAGATCCAGAGACAGAGAAGCAGTGATCAGACTGTCAAACCTCAGAGGGAAGGTAGGGGAGGGTGGGGATAAGGGTGAGAGATCAATCAAAGGATTTGTATGCATGCATATAAGCCCAACCAATGGACACAGACAACAGGGGGTGAGGGCATCAGTGCAGGGGGTGGGGGGTTAGGGGGGTTAATGGGGGATGAGGACACATATGTAATACCTTAATAAAGAAAGAAATTAAAGATTGAAAAACAAGCAAACAAACAAAAAAACTTCTGTACAGCAAAAGAAACCATCAGCAAAATAACAGGAGAGCCCACTACATGGAAGAACATACCAGTATTTGCCAATGATACATCCTCTTGGGGTTAATCTCCAAACTTATAGGGAACTCATACAACTTAACAAAAGGAAGACAAACAATTCTCCTGGAAGCCACCCATTGTCTACACTATCAGGAAAGTGTAAACAAGGAACCCAGAAGGCTGATGGACCTTGAGCTTTGGCAAGGGCTAATAGCTATGCACTGATTGTTTAGTGGAGACAATGGTGGCTCAAGCAATTTCCTGACCTAATAGTCTCAAAGTAAATCATTACTAATATTTACTGATCTTTAAGATAGTCTGTCTGCTACTGGAATTGCCTGCCTGAATGAGGGTAATATGTGTATCCAAAAGTGAATAAAAAGCTGGCAGGGCCTGGGTGCCAGTGAAGCCCTTCCACTTGAGTTGGGTCTCCGCCTGGCCCCCTGTGATTTCCAAATTCATATTTATTGTCTAGTCTCTTCATTTGTGTGCAGCCCTTCTCCAGATTCCGAACCCAAGCCATGCAGGATGTGGCTATCACAACTTTCACACAATCCAATTTAAAAATGGGCAAAGGACCTAAATAGACACTGGTCTAAAGGGGACATACAGATGGCCAAGGGACATATGAAAACATGCTCAAAGTCTCTAATCATCTGAGAGATGCAGATCAAAACGACAATGAGGTTTCACCTCACACCTGTCAGAATGGCTGCCATCAACAAATCAACAAATGACAAGTGTTGGTGAGGATGTGGAGAAAAGAGAATCCATCCTGTACACTGCTAGTGGGAATGCAGACTGGCGCAGTCACTATGGAAAACAGTATGGAGTTTCCAAAAAAAAGGAACTCCCATTTGACCCAGTGATCCCACTTCTAGGAATATATCTAAGAAACCTGAAACCCTCATCAGAAAAAATATATGCACCCCTACATTCATAGCAGCGTCATTTACAATAGCTAAGTTCTGGAAACAGACCAAGTGCCCATTAGCAGATTAATGGATAAAAAAACTTTGGTACATACCATTTGCAACAGCATGGAGGGACCTGGAGAGTATAATGCTGAGCGAAATAAGCCAGTCAGAGAAAGATAAGTATCACATGATCTCACTCATATGTGGAATCTAATGAACCAAATAAACTGATGAACAAAAATAGACCCAGAGACATAGAAGCATGAACAGACTGCTGAACCTCAGAGGGAAGGCAGGGTGGGACAAGTTCTACCAATGAACTTGTATGCATATATGCATCACCCTTGGACACAGACAATGAGGTGGTGAGGGCCTGGGGTGGGGAGGGGAGCAGCTGGAAGAGGTTAATGGGGGAAAGGAGGACCTATGTAATACTTTCAACAATAAAGATTTTTTTTAAAAGTGGGATACAGAGTTTGATAACTTGATAAGGTGGCTCCCACTAGACTTATACATTATTAAAAAATACTTTGAATTTGTTAATAGTCTGCTCCCCAATAAACTTGCACTCAATGCTATAGACCCAATGATAATTCTTGCCTGAATAATTTATGATATCAAAAAAGTGATTTTATAATATTATCATTAATTACACATTTTTTTCACCCAATAGTCTTCTGAAAAAGAAGCTTTTCCTTTTCCCTCTCTCTTTTTTTTTGTGTGTGTGTGTGTGTGTGTGTGTGATTGATACACTTTTTGTTGTTCAGTGTGCTAAAATTCATAGTAAGCAGGTTGTTTTGATGTTTAAATTCCTTGAGGTTGGACAGTAGATTCCCTTGATGCCTCCACCAGTCTCTATGCACTTCCTTGCTTTCTGGCACATTAACTCACCTGTACCTTCTGTCACCCAAAGCTTTATCAGTTCTTTCTCCAAAGAGGCCAGTTCCTTTTACTTCGAAATGAATTAGGAACAGAGAATTATCTAATTCTCTAGCATACCAGAGAAATTGCTCTACTTCCGTGTATTCTCCATCTGTATATTGCCATCCACCTTTTCTGATGTTTTGTGGTATCTAAGAAAAGGCCACAGGTTGGCCTTTCTGA